>NC_043711.1:86112462-86127957 GCF_006229205.1 Suricata suricatta | reverse complement strand
CGCCGCCGCCGCCGCCGGCCGCACTCGGCCTTGCGCCTCACGCCACCCGCGCCATAGTGCCGGCGCTCTCGTTGTCCCGGCCGGCTGTCCTCCGGCGGTCGGTCAGTCCACCCGTCAGCGGCTCTCCGAGGGCGCCCGGGGACGACGAAGGCCGGTCGGGCCGGCCGGCTGGGCTCTGCTCTGGCAACTTCCGACTGCCAGGGGCGGCAGCGTCAAATAACTCCCCGAATCGAGCGGACCACCGCGCGTGCGCGGCGCGCCTGATCAGAGACTCCTGCCGGTCCGAAGCGGCGGCGTCAAATAATTCCCGAGACACGGAGCCGGAAGCTGCGCGTGCGCAACTATCCCAGATGGCTGCGCGGGGCCTATTCCCGCCTCCCTTTCCGGATCAAGTGGCCTGGGAGGAGCGAAGTGACGGCTGCGCCTACCTTACCTCTGTACCGCGGCGGGGGCGCTTCACCTGCGTCCCTGTGCCTCAATCCCGATTTTGCGTGTTTTCAAGGCGGACGGAGCAACGGGCTTCTCTGCAAGATTCTGGCTCCCACCCAGGTTCTAGGAGTTTCTCACATCCTACCATTACTGCACCTTTTCTTTGAAATGTTGCCCTTTACCCGCCGCCCCTATATTACCTGGGCAGAGCATTAATTATGAGAAATGCTCAATTCCAGGCCAGGTGCCGAGTACAAGGATGAATCAGACGTCAGATTCAGACCCTCTCGTTAAGGTGCTGAGTCTGATATAGGGGATAAGACATAAATAGCAATAATAATAGCAGGAGATACCGGTTTGAGCACCTACAGTCCACCACGTATTTTGTAAACAGTACCACTTTCAATATTTTGGTTTCAGCTTCAACGAAGAAAATAATAAATAGCCTTAGAGAGGTACAGCTCAAGTGCCTTGGGAGTGTAAAGGGGGAACTTGGGCTGAGAGAGAAGAGGAGGGAGGCCCGGTCTTGAGACTGTCCTTGATATTCAGAGAGGACGGGATCGGGATGTTGAGTAGTGCTGAAGGCATGGTTGTATGAAAAGAACCGAAGAGAGCAGAGAAAGCGCTGACTCCTCCTTACCTTCGGTTAGAAGAGACCACGGAGGAAGGACGGGGAACTGATATTCTCACCAAAAGGATAAAAGAGAAGTGTTTCCTCAAGACCTTGCCCCCCTCCCACCCCAACCCCAGGGAAGTTGTTAGAGGCAAGACGAACAGGAGGAAGAATGTTCCAGGACAATAATGGGCTATATTCAGGGTACTTTGTGGATCAAAGCAATACATTCCAATTAAACACACAGTGACAAATATTTTAAGAGGCTCATTCAATATCCCAACCACTTACCCCTTGCCTTTCTAAACTACAGAGGCTGGAAAGCAAAGCATAGAATTCCCAACCTCCCTTGCAGCTAGGAGTGGCAATGAAACAATGTTCTGGCCAATAAGATGTAGACAGAAGTCTGAAGGGAGATCCTCTCTTCCAGAATAAAAAGGAAGTCTTTGAAGACATTTGTGATCTCCACCTTTCCCTTACTTCATTCATGGAATTGAGGCATGACACCTGGACGTGCAGTAGTCCTCTTGAAACCACGAGGAGGGCTGTGCTATGGAAGGTGGAACAGAAAGAATAAAGAAACCTGGTTCTTTAGGATATACTCAAGCAGCTGCACAAAGCCAGGACTTCCTTCCTGTTTTATGAGAGGGAGAAAAATCTCATTTAGACCACAGTTCGTTGAGTTATATGTTACTTTCAACCAAACATATTTCTAATATAATAAATATTGAATATCCATAATATATCGGACAGGTAAGGGGCTGACAATGAGAGTGACAAATAGGAAGAGCAAGAAGTGATGGGGATTGGAAAAGTGACAGACACAGGATTAGAAGCTGTTTGTAAGCTCTTGGGGAGATGATGAAAATACTGTCTATCTCCCACCTGGTGACTTCAATTCATTCCTGAAAATGTTGACTCTTGAGTGGAAGCTGTTGAATGAAAGAATATATATTTCCATTAATTTTAATGGGGAAAAGTATGTTCATTTCCAACCCAAGATACCTAAATATTTTACCAGAAAAATACATTAAGGGAATAATGCCAACAAAAATTATATAAGCAATAAATAATTTCAAGTTAAGAATATGGCTTTAACATAAAATACAAAGTGTAAGGACTATTGTACTGGTCAGGAAGATAAGATTTAATATTAGGCAGGGGCTGGTGAAGAAAAGATGTAAGAGAGTCATTCTTTAAAGGTAACATATTTCTATACTTTTTTCTTTACTATTTTTTTTTAATTTTGAGGGCTTCACTTAAACCAACTTAAAATTATAGCATACACACACACACACACAAACACCTGAGGCAGAGAAAAAGACTAAACATGAGAAGACTTTGAAACATGTGAGGAAAGTGTGCACACACAAGAGACTGAAGAAAAATGAAATGCTATACAGAAGGAAGCCTTACAGTTTCTCCAAATCACACTTATTCCACATCATAACTTCTAACTAGAAGAGTGAATAAATTGGGGGAATGTTTTCCTCTGAAACTGATATGTCAAAATATAATTTTGTATTGCATACTTATTTATTGTGCATTAAAAGGCATTACATTCCCAAAAGGAAAAATGGAGTTATAGTAACCTTTTTTGGGCAGATTTTTCCCCCCAAAGTTGGCCACATGGCCAACTTTTATATATAGATATATATATGTATATATATATATATATATATATATATATATATATATAAACCTCATCCCACAGTTCTTACAATGTAACTAACACTCTTCTCAATAAAAAATGGGGTCCATATCCCCACCCTCGCCCCTTGAGTCTGGTTGTGACTGCTCTGCTCTGGCCAATGTGGCAGAAGGAATACTTTGTGGCTTCTGGGACTAGGTCATTAAAGAGGATACAGCATCCACTTAGCTTACCCCCTTTCGCAATGCTCATCCTTGGAACCCAGTTACCATGGTAGCAAGTCTAGGCCACATGAAAAGATCATGTGGAGTTGTGCCAGCTGACAGCCTAAGCTAATGTCTCAGCTGGCAACAACAAATGGCCAGATATGTGAGTGAGGAAGCCTTCAGATGATTCCAGTCTCCAGGTTTCACACGTCAATCTACCTGACACCAAGCAGAGCAGAGATAAGGTAACCCTATTGAGCCCAGCCCAAAGAGCAGATTCATATGCAAAATAAATACTGTCATTATTTTAAACCATGAAGTTTTGGGAGTAAATTTTTTGCATTCATGGCAATTAAAACACTTTCGGGGGGTGGGGGGCACCCTGGGTGTCTCAGTCGGTTAAGTGTCCCACTTCAGCTCGGGTCATTATCTCACAGTTTGTGAGTTTGAGCCCCATGTCAGGCTCTGTGCTGACAACTTGGAGCCTGGTGCCTGCTTTGGAGTCTCTCTCTCTCTCTCTCTCTCTCTCTCTCTCTCTCTCTCTCTCTTTCTCTCTCTCTCTCTCTCTCTCTCTCTCTCTCTCTCTCTCTCCCCCCTACCCCACTCACACTCTCTGTCTCTGTCTCTCTCTCTCTCACTGAAAACTTTTAAAAATTTTAAAAATTACCAAAAAAAGCACTTTCAAAGGTCATAATTGAGAAAAGTTGTTAACAGATGTATGAGAAGTATCTCATCTGTAGCCAATTTTCTTCCTTTCCTTCCTTTTTAAAATATATAGAATTAGTTTGGGGTAGATAATGGTTGGGAAGCTCTATTTCCGCTGAACGTAAAACAATACTGGCACAGTGTTGGTGTTCAATCAACATTTGTTGGATGGATAAGTGGATGGATAGTGGATGGAAAACTTACTGACTCGGCATCTAACCACTTTCTTGCTTTACTGTTAAGTCTTAGTGAATTATGCCCAGTGGTACCAAAGTATCATCATTAGACATAAGTAAGAGGTTCCCCTGTCCCAGGGGCACCTGAGTGGCTCAGTTGGTTAAGGGACTGACTCCTGATTTCAGCTCAGGTCATGGTCTCATGGGCTTCAGATTCTGTGTCTCCCTCTCTCTCTGCCCCTCCCCTGCTCCCCTGCTCATGCTCGCTCGCTCTCTCTCTCTCTCTCTCTCTCTCTCTCAAAAATAAATAAATATATTTTTTAAAAATCTGCCAGGGAATAAAGCTAGAATTCTGATTCCCTCATGATTATGAAGGGATGCCAAAGACCAGAACACTGGGGAGTTCTGGACCCTGGAGAGAGTTCACACCCTCTCTTACTGCAAGGAACTTCCCAACGAAAGCATTCAAGGTGATAAACTCCTTCTTATGTATGGCTTTAGCTGCTTTCCACAACGTTTGATATATAGGATTTTCATTCAAGTCTAAGTATTCTCTAAAGTTTGCTCTATGTCTTTATGTTGTCGTCACATATTACAGTCTATATGACACCAGTGAGACTTTCTCTGCAGCATAAAACACGGTCAATATTTCTAAATGTGCTTGAGAAAAATATACACTCTCCCGCTGTTGGGCAAAGATTTCTAAACATGTTTTCTAAAATATGTATTTCAATCAAGCTTATATTCCAAAGACCAGAATCTTTGGAAAGGGAATAACAGTAACTTTGCAGTGAAGTCTGGGTCAGGGTTAATATTGCTAGTGATGTTGTGTTGATAGCATGTACCCCGGATGCATGTTCAGAGGGGAACTTCACCTCTGTGATATTCTTCCCCCAAACTCTAGTCATGAGAAAACATCAGAAAAACCCAAATTGAGAGCCATTCTACAAAATACTCACACTCTTCCAAACTGTCAAGGTCATGGAAAACAAGGAAACCCTGAAAATCTGTTTCAAATTGGAGGAGGTGAAGACATACAATTACTACAGGTAACGTGGTGCTCTGGATCAGGTCATAATAATGGACATGAGGGGCGCCTGGATGGCTCAGTCGGTTAAGCAGCCGGCTTCGACTCAGGTCATGATCTCACAGTTCGTGGGTTCAAACCCCGCATCAGGCTCTGTGCTGACAGCTAGCTCAGAGCCTGGAGCTTGCTTCAGATTGTGTATCTCCATCTCTCTCTGACCCTCCCCTGCTCAAGCTGTCTCTCTCTGTCTCTCAAAAATAAATAAAATGGATATTAGAGGGGAAGCTGATGAAATCCAAAAACAGTCTGGAGTTCACTTAATGGTAGTGTGCCAATATTAATTTCTTAATTTTAATAAATATACTGTGGCTGCATATATATGGTGCTTATTAGGGGAAGCTGGGTGAAGGGCACATGGGAACTCCCTGTACCAGGTTTCTAATTTTTCTGTAAATCTAAAATTATTCTGGATGAAAAGATTTATTTTTTTATTAAAAATTTTTTAAGTTTATTTATTTTGAGGGAAAGAGAGAAAGCACAAGCGGGAATGGGCAGAGAGAGGGGGGGAGAGGGAGAGAGAGAATCCCAAGCAGGCCCCACACAGCAAGCACAGAGCCTGAAGCAAGGCTGGAACTCATGAACCATGAGATCATGACCTGACCTGAAACCAAGCGTTGAATACTTAACCAACTGAGCCACATAGGCACCCCAAAAAGATTTATTTTTAAAGCTCAAATCTGTTACTTGTATTGTTCAACTTCTGGGAAAAATAAAGGGAAAAATAAGGGAAGGGGTGTGTCTTTTCTTCTCTAAAAACTACTTTGGAGCCTTCAACCCCAAAGTGCCCAAGACAAGGAAACAAACACAAAACTTGGCCATCTTCTCTATATGTGCAGAAGAACCTGTAATAAATATTCACAGAGGTCAATAATTTAATCCGGAAGCAGGGCATCTGTTGTATCAAGTGTTTTCATACATCTTCACCACATCCTTTTAAGGGAGGTAACAGAGGCCCGGAGAGGGTGAAACTTGTCACCCAAACCACCTGGCTGGGTTGAACCACGCGTGTGACACGAGCCCTGTGCTCTCACACTCACACCAGGCTGTGGTCCCAGGCTTCAGTGCTCCCTGCTGTCCACACTGGCCATCTCTAAGCCTGCTTGTGCACATGGACCACTCCTCCTTTGCCCAGTTAATTCTACTTCCTCAGGGAGACCTTCTCTGACTACCCCCCAACTCAAGATGTCAGTTGTCTCTATTTAGTAACACAGCACTTTTCATTTATCATAGCATTAGTTAGTTTGTAATGATTTCTTCATATGTGGGTTACTTGCTTATCACGACAGGACTATGGGCTTACAACCGCCAGACTACACTGGCTATGTTCCATTGCTTAACACAGAGGCTGACACTTAGTAAGTGCTCAATAAGCCAGTAGTGACTGAATGAATGAACAGATCCTGGGAACACTAAGCTTGCCTCCAGGAGATGGGGCTTGTGCTGGAGAAGCACTACAGAACTCGAGAACTTGCTGTCCTGCTTCCAGGAGGCTCTGGAACATCGTCTGGGGACTCCATCAGGCACACCTGATGTATGCCTGGCCTCACTCTGCCAGGATGGGGAGGAGGGATAACAGAGAGTGGGGAACCTAGGCCAGAGCAGCTTCTTTAAGATTCTACAAGATGCAGCTGCCTTCCTGTAAAGGAGACATCCTCATAACACTCTCCTTACATGGAATTAGCCTTGAACCCCTCATCACCTAGATCTATGCTGCCCAATAAGGTAGCCACCAGCCCCTACAAAACATTCAAAATGCATTTAATCTAAACCAAGATGTGTTACAAGCATAAAACATACAGATTTCAAAGACTTAGTTTGGGGGAAAAGTGTAAAATATCTCATTAGTAGTTTTTAGTATCGGTTACATATTGAAGTGACAATGTGTTCTTTTTTTTAAAAGTGTATGTTCAGAGTTAGAGAGGAGCAGAGGGGCAGAGACAGAGGGAGAGAGAGAATCTCAAGCAGTCTCCGCACTGTCAGTACAGAGCCCGACGCGGGGCTCACACTCACTAACCGTGAGATCATGACCTAAGCTGAAGTTGGACCTTAACCAACTGAGCCACCCAAGCACCCCTTCAATGACAGTATTTTCTAGTGTAGTGGGTTAAATAAAATATATTACTAGAATGTATTTCATCTTCTTTTTGTTTCTTGAAGTGGCTGCTAGGAAAATTTTAAATTACCTATATGCGTTGCATTATGTTTCTATCGGATAGTGCTGTTCTAGACTATAAGCTCCCTGAGGCCCCTCCTCTGCCTCCGTCAGAGCTGTATGCTGAGCTTACAGCGAGGCTCAGCACAGCTGATTGGCCATAGATATCTGAGGTGTGAATTAGTAGAACTTCCCATCATATGTATGTGAGCCTCTTGAGGGCAGTAACTTTCTTATTTGTCCCTGCGTCCCTATTCTCAGCCCAGCGACCTGACAAGTATTTTTTTAAATTTTTTTAAATGTTTTATTTAGTTTTTTGATACAGAGAGAGACAGAGCATGAGAGGGGGAGAGGCAGAGAGAGAAGGAGACACAGAACCAGAAGCAGGCTCCAGGCTCTGAGCGGTCTGTACAGAGCCGGACACGGGGCTCGAACCCACGAATGTGAGATCTGACCTGAGCCGAAGTCGGAGGCTTAACCGACTGAGCCACCCAGGCGCCCCCTGACAAGTATTTTTTGAATGGACAGGTGAAACTTGATTTGTTCAGGTCCTGTTCTCCTGACTTGATTCTGCTATATAAGTCTTACCAGCTGCTTCACCAGGGCCTCTGTTACCAAGCACCTATTTTCTGATGGGATCATGTCTTTTCTTGACCCTAATCCTGGTTCTCAGGCCACTTTGGTAATACTCTGAAGGTTTCCTCGAGGTCGGAAGACCCAGGATGACTCTGCTTCAGACACAGCAGTGAAGGAGGAGCCAGTTGATATGTTGGTGTTGGGTGAAATATGCCTATTATCTCTCTCCATGTCAGGTTCACAAGTTCAAGCCTAAAGATTGTTGAATTAGACAGGGAATATTTTAGGAAGGCTGGAAAATAGGCAAAGTGAAGCAGATGGACAGAATAGTAAAGTACCCTAATTTCCAGTTTTCCAGTGCAAACAAGCATCTGACAACCTCATATGTGCACGCTATTTATGAAATCAGCCTGCAACATTTTTCACTACTTACTAGACCAGGAAATGCAAAACGAGCTGAGCCACTCACTAGAAGTAAGACAGGTCCCTACGTTTCTCTGAGCCTTGGCATCCTCCTTTATAAAATGGAAGATAATTAAATGTACCTCACTGGGTGGTTGGGAAGATTAAATGAGATAATTATATAGACGGGCTTATTTAGTACAGTGCGTGGCATTTAATCAAAGTCCAATCAGTGGTAGTGATGATTAACACCAGCCCTACCGGGATGTCTGCAAATTAGCAAAGAAGAAAGTATCTGTGGTGACACATTGACAGATGACTCGGTCATAATGACATATTCATTCTTCATGCTACCAACACGCTAGACATGCTCATCAAATAAAAATAGCTGATATTTATTGAGCACACACTATGAGGCAGGTCCTGTGTTATACATTTAACTTGCGTCATCTTATTTAACCCTTACTATTGGAGGTAGGTGTGGAGGGTCAAATTACAGAGCCAGAAACTGAGGTTCAAGGAGGCCAAATGACAGGCCCCAGGCCCCACGGCAGTTGAGGGACAACATGAAAATTCAACAGGCTCTAAATGATTTCACCAAGCTGTTTCCTAATGCAGGTGGAGTTAGGTATCCTGGCGACATGATGGTTGTAGTCACGGGGACAGAGAGGTCTCTGTGAGCTCTTCCTGGTGCACACTGTCAAGACCATGGTTGGCCTCATTTCTCACCCTTGAATGCTGAGTTCTTTGCATGTTTCAGTCACTGTACTGGTAAGTAACTCCCTGCAGGCTGTTAGGCACAGAGAGTCATCTGGCTCCCCTAGCAATGATGCAGTGGTGATGAGTGTAAGGTCTCTAGGAAAAAAAATGGAAGACAGGCGTTTTGGGCACTTGGCTACGCCTTACAAAAATTCAGGGAACAACTGAACCCCAGGCCTTCTGGAACAGTGACGTGGTCTGGAAACTGGAATACCGTTTTTCCCCTGTAAGCATTCTAGAAACGATTCCCCCACCTGCAATGGGAGCTCAGCACTCTGCGCCTCTGAACTCTGTGGATAAAGGGACTCTTCCTGTCTCTTCCTGTTTCTGCAACCAATTACTCTGGCTCTTAACATACTTGTCACATTTCCCACGAGGAAACCTGTTCTTAGGACCAGCCCAAGGTCACGGGTTAGCGCTGCCTTTCAGGTGGTTCCCTTATCCACTGAGCTGCAGGTGGGAGGGCGACAGGGGAAGAGTTGGCAGATGTAGAGCCTGCCCTCAAGACCAGCACAGCCTGCGGGAGAGCCACTCATAATCAGGTGCAGCACTGCAGAGGCCTCATTGCCGCCTGTCCCCTCACTTCCCGGGGCCTGCTACCCCAGAGGAAAGCTTCCTGCCAGCCCATTCACACCGGGAGGGAGGCAGCATGGGCTGCTGTGAACACCCGGAGGGGAAAGGCCCTCCCTGGACTCAAATGACACCTCCCAGGTGAGGCCTTCCCTGTCTGCTGTTTCCAATGCTGCTCTTCCTCTTGCTCCAGACTTCCTGGGTCGTTTCCCTGCCTTATTTTTCTTTCGCTTAGCCCTTCTCCAGCATACTACACATTTTCGTACTTTGTTTATGGTCTGTCCTGGCCCCCTGAAATGAAGAATCATGAAGGCAGGTGTTTGCTCTTTTGCAGTCCAGTTCCTAGAATCGTGCTTCACACAACGGACACTCGATGTGAATGAGAAGTGGGCGGGGCAGAAAGTCTGCTCTGGCTGGAGATTTAGCCAGGAAGGCTTCCTGAAGGAAGTGACACATGCTGAGTCAGGCCAGCATCTGAAATGAGGCGTGCATTCCAAGCTGGCGGGCCAGGCAAAGGAGAGCACATTCAGGAACCTTCAGTAGGGCATGGCTGAGGCCAGCAATGCTCGTGCAGAGTGGTGTGTGACAGGAGCAGGGACAGGCAGACCATGGGCAGTGAGGAGGGTCCCGCACATACCCTGGAGAATGGGCAGTCTGTGCTCTAAGGGTCAAGCGGGGCAAGGGTTGCAGAGGGCGGGGGAGGGCAGACAGAAGAGGCTGGGTCAGGGGTGAGGGTTGTTTACAATGTGAAAGGGAACGAGTTTTTTTTCGAGTAAGGCTGTGCTCTGAGCACATCCTGTGTGCGTGCTGCAGTGCGTGCTTCTAGCGTGGGACCTCCCTGACCCTCATTCCGTGGTAGTACTAGGGTGCTGCGGAAACAGGGCAAGGGAGGAGTGAAACCTCCACAGCCTGACCAGTTGGGCTTACTGGAAAGGAAATACTGGTGACGGGGCCAAGACACAGTCAGTGATCACGCCTCTATAGCCCCAAGACTCCTCGCCTCCCCTCCATTTCTCCAACCGAGGTGATGTCACCTCTTCCCTTCTTCCCAAGCACTCGCAGCCCCCTCCTACAGAGCAGGTACCAAATGGCAACAGGGACCCCTCCCCACCCAGGCCACAGGACTGAAGTGCAGGGCGGAGGTGGGGGATTGTAAGTTAAGAAAACTAGGGAAGGGAATGCAGTGCAGACTGTGCTACTGAAAGAGGACACAGCACTACTGAATCTGATGGGAAAGTGCACGGCAATGAGGGGTTGGTCAGTGCTGTAGAAAGACGTCTACAAATGTCAAGGCCACAACCAACAGTTAAAGTTCACTGAAAAGGAAAGAACTTTGGGCAAGCTGGAGAAAATGCATTCATTTTTCATTAGAGGGCCGCCGGGGGCATGGCTGGATGACACTGACCCAGAAAGGAGTAGGAAGGGGATGTTCAAGAGAGATAATGGGTGATGACAGGCTCTTGGGTAGGAATTAAGGAGAGGGGTCAGGCAGAAATGAGGACCTCTGCCAGAACTGGGCAGAGTAGACCCTTTAGCTCCCAAAATGCCTCCTGTTGACTGAGGCTATCAAGGTGTTGAACTCACAAAAGTAGGGCTGACCTCCTGGTTTTGACCTCAGCCCCATTCAAAGTGATTTCAATTTCCATGGAAGAAATGGACAATCAACTCCTCCCTTTCCACCATTGGGAGAGTTCCTCTGTGTGGACCTACCCACTGGTGGTGAGGCGCGTACGTGCTTAGCACACTGCTGCCATTACTGTCACCGAACAGGACTCTCAAAGGACAAACCTACCTTGTGGTAACAGTAAAAGAAATCCCAACACCTGGCCTTTGCCTACCCCAACCCGAGTTTTCCAAGGGACGGGAGTTCCTCGTCCACACCATACCCACCCCTGCAGAACCATCTCCCGAAATCCCCCCGGGGAACCCTCCTCCCTAGAGCTCAGGGCACTCCTGACTTCTCTGTCTCTACGTCCACCCCACAGCCATCCTCTTTCCCTCAGCCCTGCAGCCAATGTTCAACCCCTACTTCAATTTCTACATCCCAACTCCTAACCCCTAGGTTAAGCCTCAGAAGTGCCCAAAAGGAACATTTCCGTGAGTAAAAACTGGAAGATCTGCTTGTGACCCACTTTGTACCTACCCTGCCAGTACATAGAGGTATGGAGTTTTAATTTTTACTGTTTATTTTTGAGAGAGAGAATGAGAGAGAGAACAAGTGGGGAAGGGGCAGAGGCAGAGGGAGACACAGAATCCAAAGCAGGCTCCAGGCTCTGAGCTGTCAGCACAGAGCCCAAAGCAGGGCTTGAATTCAAGAACCGCAAGATCATGACTTGAGCTGAAGTCAGACACTTAACCAACTGAGCCACCCAGGCACCCCTGGAGGTATGGATTTTAAAAAAGAAGCAAAACAAAACAAGGAGGGCAGTTTCAACATTTATTGGGTGGGTGAGGGGACAAGGATGCAGAGTGCGGAAAACTCTTGGTTGTAAAAAGTTACAGGAGGAGTAGGCAGGGGGCCGTGGAGCGTGCTGCTGGAAGGAAACCAGACTTCCTGGTCCACGGCGTGCGGTGTGACGCCTGCTGGGGGAGCAGCAGAGCCAGCCGAAGTCTCTAGCTCAGGACCTCCCTCTCCGGGGTCCAGGACTTTCCCTCTGGCCTGCTCATGCAGAGAGAAAAGTCCCTCCATGCGGTGCTGAGGCCACAGGGTGTGAGAAGGTCTGGCAACGGTTCACGTGGCAACATCATTCTCCACTCAGCCAGGGTCCACGATCAACTCCGAAATAATCTAAGGGAGAAAGCCCAACGAGGCCAGCAGCTTGAAATTTCTGTATCAGAAACACAGGCCAACTTAGCCCCTTGGCGTTAACTCACCAGGAGGAGGTCCCTCTAGGGCAGCTAGGACCCAGGCCACCCTGAGAGGACCAGTGTCTCTGTCCCCTTAAGGATTCCTCCAACAATCTCCAGATCCAAAGCAGCATCCCTAGGGTGAGGAGGACGCCACACAGCAGATGGTCACAACAAGTGTTTGGTTTCCAATGTCAGCTCTCATCTTTCTCCCAGCTGATATCGGTGAGAACGCCCCCATTAATCAGGGACAAGCTGCCAGTTTTTCTTCACACCGAAAACAGCTCAAAAACAAACTTCTGTGCTCCCAGAGAAGGGTCAAAATAAAACAGCCTCTTAGCAAACGGGCCTTTGCCGGGCAGTTACAGTAATTGGTAGACAGGTGGCTGGCAGGCCCAAGCTCAGAGGCCCCTCCCACCGAGCCCCCCCCCCCCCCCCCCCCCCCCCCCCCCCCCCCCCCCCCCCCCCCCCCCCCCCCCCCCCCCCCCCCCCCCCCCCGCGCTGGAAGTGAAGGCCACCGCCTCAGCCTCCCTCCACCGTCATTACATCCCTGCACCCCTGTCTCCCAATGGCGTGTGCTCCTCCTCGAGTCAAACTCCTTTTCGTGTTGCTCCCCCGCCACCCAGTACTTTTCTATTTCCCATCACATTCCACCTCTTCGAAGGCTTGCCCAGGGCCGCCATATCCAAAAACAGGCTTCCCTTTGAGAAACATGGCAATCAGTATAAACCCCCCAGGATCCCATAACGTCACCCTGGCTCTTTAAACTCTGGAAGGTTTCTAAACCTTGACACAGACACAGCCCAGTTTCCTGTAACAGGAGGCCAAGCTGAGAGAGGCCAAGCTCGTCTCCTGTCATTGACTCTCACAGAGCGGCCCTCAAGGCCTGAGACCAGAGGGCACTGGCTGGGGAGAAGCAGGAGTGTGTGAAAGCGTCAGCATTTGAAAGGGATGGGTGTGGACCCTCCAAACACGGGAAACTGCTTTCAACAATTCCTCTCCCTGCATTATCCATGACCAGAGCACAGACAGCTCGTGATCGCTTCCGAATGCAGGTCCATGCAAGGGGAGGGAGGGAGGGGGGAAGGGGGGGGAGAGAGAGGGAGAGAGGGAGAGAGGGAGAGAGGGAGAGAGGGAGAGAGGGAGAGAGAGGGAGAGAGGGAGAGAGGGAGAGAGGGAGAGAGGGAGAGAGGGAGAGAGACCTAGGAAGGGGAGCAGGTGCCATTGGTCTGTGGGGTCGGCTGAATCTGGGAAAACCACGCAAGCACAGAACCCCATGAGTGGCCATTCTTTCTCTCACCCCATAGAACCTCCCTGCCAAGAGGAATCAAATAAAAGTCATTTCAGAAAAAAATGCTGGGAAAATATTAGGGTGCGAGAGAACAGGGATCCTTGGTCTTAAGTAGCACAGAAGTCATTACTATCATAAGTTTGCTTTTTTTAAATGAAGAAAATAAGGTTCTGAGTAGGTTACTGACTTAGAGAGCGGCAGAAGGGGATTCAAACCCAGGGGTGGGAGTCTCTGATGCGCGGGTCCACTTGCTTCCCATTAAGAATGTGCTTCTGCCGTCCCGCCAGGGAGGGAAGGCAGATCCCCCAGAGAGGTCTCTTTACCTAGTGAGACTCCGGAGGCCCTCTCTCTGCAGAACACATGTCAGGGACCAGATGTGATCTACGTTGCCTGGGGCTTAGGTGGGGGACAGACCTGGGGACTCATGGACATTACTTCTCACCTCTCCGCTCTTCTTTACCTGCATATGCAGCCCGAGGAGCCCCCACATGATTGTTCCAGATGCAAGGAACCAACACGCCAGAGAACAGAAAAGAGATCTTACCTCGAGGACACTAGAATGCTCCTGATACAACTCCCATGATGCCTCTGCACACGGTGGGCTCATCTGCAATAGACAAGAACCCAAGAATTGGCACCCACCATGTCCCCACTCAGAGCAGAGCGGCACAGGAGTCAGCAGATGGTAAAGTACGCATTTGACAAATGTCGGCTGTTATTACATCCTAATAATAGGAAGACACACGATTTCTTCATAAAGAAGCCAGTAGTTAACCCTAGAGAGGAAGACAGTGCTTGGTCTATGACAGGGTGGCCGATGCTATTAATGCATAATTAACCAGTGATAGGCTAAAAGGACGCCAAGGCTGGATTTATGGGCGTGCCCCGGCTGCCCAGCGGCAACGATGCTGGGCCTCGAGAACTCAATACATACATACGGCCTGGTTCCCAACAGCGGGGCAGAAGCAAGAGCTCCGACAATGACACTAATGTACACACAACTGCCCCGAGGCCCTGGAGGCCCAAGGTGTCTGCACAGAGGGAAAACTCCTGGAAGGTGTGGATGTGGACCCTCCAAACGACTCTTTGTCTGAATCCTCCGCCTGTATTACCACTGAACCCAACATTGGCACCAAGTGACAGGAGACATCTACAAGCAGGCAGGAAAGAGGATGGTGCGGGAAAGCCCCAGGTTTGGAAAGGACAGGAATGGATGTTCCCAACATGTGGAAACACTTTCAGCAATTCGCTTTCCCGCACTATCAAGGACCTGGACACAGGAGGCCCATGTCAGCAGCCTGCTATCTGCCCAGGCAGGGGACAGTTGCCCAACCAAGCCGAGGACCCCGAGCATCATCACCAGTTCACGCAGAGATGCCACCTCCCCTCATCAAGAGGGTGCACATGAAGATTGACTCCCTGCAAAAACGCCTAAACTCTTTATTCTCCCCACAAATACAAACTGAGTACTTACTATGTGCCAGCAACTGCAGGCTCCGAACCAAAGAACACAGATAAGCCTTCTTTCCCCCCAGAGCTCCGGCAGTTTCCTCATTTGAAACACAGTGAGGCTCCGGAGAATGAGTTCACTTAGCCAGGGTGATGCGCGGGCCACCGGATGAGACAGGATCCGAACCCAGACCTCTCTGGCCCTCAAACCCACCCCCATCCACACCAGGCCTCCTGCACAAGGACTTTCTCGGCACCCGCAGGAGCTCCAGAACCACCACCCCGGCCCCCCACCATGTGTGTAACAGGAAGGCGACGAGCCTCCTGCTTGACGTGCTCCTGAGCAGCAGCACTTACCCGGGCCTCGCCCCCTGGGCACAGCGGGGGCGCATCAGGCGCCGCCGATCACGGTCCTGCAGGAAAGACAGGGGTGCTGCGGGACGCACAGCCCCCAAAGCCGTCCAAGGGAGAGTCCCCATCTGCTTCCAGCGCCCGCAACACCTAGGCAGGAGACAGCACGGGGAAGGGGCTTTAGCGCAAAGCAAGGACACAGAAATCAGCCTCCGCCGCTCTGGGGCCCCG
>NC_043711.1:86097620-86112362 GCF_006229205.1 Suricata suricatta | reverse complement strand
GATCACGGTCCTGCAGGAAAGACAGGGGTGCTGCGGGACGCACAGCCCCCAAAGCCGTCCAAGGGAGAGTCCCCATCTGCTTCCAGCGCCCGCAACACCTAGGCAGGAGACAGCACGGGGAAGGGGCTTTAGCGCAAAGCAAGGACACAGAAATCAGCCTCCGCCGCTCTGGGGCCCCGGGACCGCCCCGGATTGAAAGTTCAGACAACCGCTCGGCACAACAGGGGTTGTAACACTTTCCCTTAAAGCTGTTGACAAGAAAATGGATTAACGCTCACAAGGTCACTTCGTGGGGCTCTGGGGGATTCGAGGCCGGGAGCCGGAGGCGGGTATGTGCGTGAAAATCACGCAGCCCCGCACCACTCGCTGCAGCACTCGGTCCCGCGAGCGTCACCGGACCCGCTTCTGGTAGCTGGCGGGACACGAGTCATCCCCGCGCGCGGAGGATCAGACCCGGAGCCCCATTCTCCGGGACACGCATCCCGAGAGGTCCGCATCCGGCGGAGGGGCCGGGCCCGGACCCAGGAGCAGGGCCTGGAATCGGGGCTGACCTCCGCCGGCTCTCCCCATCCCCTTGGGCCTCAGTTTCTCCTCCTGTCGGGGATGAAGGGGGATGCCACACCGGCCTTAGGCGGCCGCGGGGGGGAGGGGGGTTCCTCTGCATCTCAGCCCCGCAGCGACTCACCCGGGGAGCCGGGCCTGTCGCCGGCAGGGTCAGAGACGGGGCGCGATAAGGCGCCGCACGCCTTCGGAAGGTTCAGAACTACTCCGGACAGCAGCCACTGCCGCAGGAAACCCAGACACCCGCCCCGCGCCGGCGGAAATGCAGCTCGAGCGCGGGCTGCGCCCTAAAGTGGCGTCTCCCGAGCTGAACGCGCGCGCGCGCAATCTCCTATCGCCCCCTCGTGGGTAGGAGGTGAATATCTGACCCGCCAAGTATCCAATCCTTCATCTTCCTATCACCGCATCCATCCATCCATCCATTTATCCCTAAAAAAAAAAAATACCTAGGGAGCACCAGCTTTCTCATCCATCCACCTACGCACTCATCAATTCATCCATCTATGTATTCATCTAGACTCCCATCCATACAGAAAAAATATACTGAGCAGCTACTTCATGTTACGGACTGAGCTAAGCATTGGAAATGTATTGCAGAAGACAGACAGGGTTCTGATACAGTTTGTTGTTGTTATATTCTTGTGGGGATAATGAGTCAGCGAATACAATAATTTAAAATAATGACAAGTGCTACAAAGGAAATGGACAGGGTGGTATAATAGTGAGGACCTACTAAGCCAGGATAGACAGCAAGGGCCTGCCCCAGGAAATGATGTAACAGTGTTTTTCATAGACTTCTATCTGTCACTGCAACGTCCTATCCCATGAACACTACGGATGATGGCTACAACCATAATATCAGTTAATAATGACTAAGTTTTGAGTGCACACAATATTCCAGGCATTTTGATTCATTTAATCATCATGTCCATCAAGTAAGGTATAATCCCTATTATTATTAATTTTGCTGATGAGGAAAAAAAAGCTCAGAAAGTTTAATGTATCCAAGATCACGCAATTAATGTGTTAAGAAGTATGCATGATCTGAGAATGAGCTCTATTTGTGAGCTACCCACTTAGCCTGTTGTTTCCTAGGTGCTGTCAGAGGACAGAAAATTCCTTATTATTGTGGAAAAGCAGAGAGGGCTTTAAACTTACAGATGTTGGTTCCCATGCCTCAGAGGGCCCGTGGAGTGGTGCAGGGCCCATGATGGCTGCCTGCACACGCAATGGCAATGCGTTACAGTGTTACAAAAGAGGAACACTGAGCTGGGGGATATGCCTCTTGCAGCAAATAGAAGTAGGCCTGCTTTTAGTGTGGGAGGAGACTTTATCTCCTCCTTCAGGGTTGTTCACTGCAAAAGGCAGCTCTGAGAAAGGGCCCTGGGGAAAGAGGAGTCAAGGCCTTGCATTGTTAGCATATTCAGCAAGAACATGCAAAGAGGGGCTCCTGGGTGGCTCAGTCGGTTAAGCCGCCGACTGGCTCACGTCTTGATCTCGTGGTTCATGTGTGTGAGCACAGCTGTGATGACAGCTCGGAGCCTGGAGCCTGCTTCAGATTCTGTGTTTCCCTCTCTCTCTCTCTGACCCTCCCCTGTTCCTGCTGTCTCTCCCTCTCAAAAATAAATACAACCTTAAAAAAAAATGCTGATTCAGTCAGGGCACCCGGGGGGCTCAGTTGGTTGAGCAACTGACTGTGGGTTTCGGCTCAGGTTATGATCTAGTGGGTTCATGGGTTCCGGGACTGGCAATATGGAGCCCGCTGGAGTTCACTCTCTCCCTCTTTCGCCCTCTCCCCCACCCTTGCGTGCATATGCTTGTGAATGTGTGCGCACGCGCACTCTCTCTCAAATACATTTAAAAAACCAAAAAAACGTTTTAAAATAATAAAATATTGAATCATTCGTTAAAAGTATTTCCCAAAAGAGAACATCACACCCAGCTTTTCAGGTCCAAGCTAATAGGAAAAGAGGGAGTTAGTTGTTCTCAGTTGTTCATGTAACAACGATAATCGCCGAATTAGACGAGGTCAGTGAAGGAAAGTAAATTACAGTCCATCTCATGAAAGTAGTCGTAAGCATCTTTAAAAATATATTGGCAACTTTCAGGTGGAAGTAGCCTTGGCCCCAGTGGCCTTGAAGGGAGGGAACTGTGCTTCTATCTTGTGAATGTCTTCTGACCATTGACTTCAGACTTCCCGCCTCCAGAAGAGTGAGAGAGTAAATTTCTGTCATTTTAAGCCACACGGTTTGTGATGCTTTGTTACGGTAACCCTAGAAAACTAATGCAACAGACACAGGTAAAATTTTTCTCTACCACATATTAGCTGTATTAGCAATTTATTTCATCTTTCTGAACCTCAGTTTTACTATTAAAACTTTGTTAGTTTTAAACTTTAAAATTGATAAGATATGGGGACCCTGGGTGGCTCAGTCGGTTAAGTGTTTAACTCGTGATTTCAGCTCAGGTCATGATCTCATGGTTCGTGAGTTGGAGCCCCTCATCAGGCTCTGCGGGACACTTGCATGGAACCTGTTTGGGATTCTGTCTCCCTCTTTCTCTGCCCCTCCTCTGGTTGCTCTCTCTCTACTCTCTCAAAATAAATAAAAAGTAAAAAAGTAAAAGATAAAATATACAAAGTGGTGCAGATACTATGGAAAATAATATAGTATGACAATTGCTCAAAAAATTAAAAATAAAATCACCATATGATTCAGCTTTTCCACTTAAGGATATATTCTTGAAATAATCAAGAGTGTGGCCTTAAAGAGATATTTGTCTACCTGGTTCCTAGCAGCACTATTCATGACAGCCAAAGATGGAAGTATCCATTGACGGATGAATGTGTAAAAAACGTGATACACACATACGTAATGGAATGTTATTCAGCCTTAAAAAGAAAGGAAATTCTGGGGTGCCTGGGTGACTCAATCTGTTAAGCATCTGACTCTTGATTTTGGCTCAGGTCATGATTTCACAGTTCGTGAGTTTGAGTCCTGCATTGATCGGGCTCTGCATGGACAGTGCACAGCCTGCTTGGGATTCTCTTTCTCTCTCTTCCTCTCTCTCTCTCTCTCGGCCCCCTCCCCCAAATAAATAAATAAACAACAACAACAAAAAAACAGAAATTCTGGGGGCACTTGGGTGGCTCAGTCGGTTGAGCGCTGGGCTTCAGCTCAGTTCATGATCTTACGGTTCATGGGTTCAAGCCCCGAGTCAGGCTCTGTGCTGACAGCTAGCTCAAAGCCTGGAGCCTGCTTCAGATCCTGTACCTCCCTCTCTGACCCTCCCCTGCTTGCACTGTCTCTCTCTGTCTTTCAAAAATAAATAAAAACATTTAAAAAAATAAAAAAATAAAAAGAAATTTGGCATATGCCACAGCATGAAAGAACCTTGAGTAGAGTATGCTATGTGAAATAAGCCAGACACAGAAGGATGGATTCTACATGATTCTACTTAGAAGAAGCACTTAGAGTAGTCAAATTCAGAGAAGGTGAGAAGGAGAATGGTGGCTCTCAGGGGCTGGGGAAGGGAGGAAGGGGGAATCGTTGTGTAAAGGCGACGGGTTCAGTTATGCAAGAGAAAAATTCTGCAGGTTGGTTGCACAGCAGCACGAATGTACTTGACACCACTGAACTGAATATTTTTAAATGGTCAAGATGAAGGGCACTGGGGGGCTCAGTCAGAGTATCTGACTCTTGACTTCATCTCAAGTCATAATCACAGGGTCATGAGGTAGAGGCCCATGCTGGGCTTTGCTTCCTCTTGCCCTCCACACCCCCCTCTCTCTCAAATAAATAAATAAATAAAACCGTCAAGATAATAACTTCTAGGTTATGCATATCATGCTATAATTTAAAAAATTTAAAAATAGGTAAAATAATATGTTGAAACTCAGTACCATAAGTACTTTTTTTTTTTTTTTTTTTTTTTTAGAGCCAAGAAAGCCTTTATTGGGATCTGCGATTCCTGGGCGAGGTTCCATGACTCCGGGAGTGGGGAGGCAGGGAAGTCGCGTCTGGTACAGGAGGGGCGAGGTATTTTATGGGTGAAAGACTTCCAGTCCGGTCCTGGGGGGGCAGACCACCAAATAAGGGCATTTCAGGGACGTAGGGGGATGGGATAGGGAAGCTGGAGCTTCATGACTGGCTGTTTTCAAACTGGCACGGGACCTTCCAGGTCTACAGGTGAGGAGTGGGGGTCCTTGGTGCATGGTGTTTTTCTCCAACCCACAGCAAAATGGCCGCCCGGTCACCATCTTAAGATAACTCTTACATTCCGACCTTTTTGGTGTTGTGGGGCGCGGTCAGGTCTCTGGTTACTTCCTGCTGAGATGGGGGCAGCGTGATGATCTGGATTTGTGGTCAGAATGAGAGAGTACCGGTGAACCAGCAGCAGGTGGGTAGCGGCATGGTTGGTGAATCTGGATACCAGTTCCTATAAAAAGTTGGAAACACAGCAGAGCGGACACAGCCCCAGTAGGGCTATGAAGAGTAATGAGATGATGCGTTGGGCCAAATATTGGAATTCCTTAATGTATTGTGAGGGGTCTGAGGAGAGTGACCCCAAGCCCTTTTCTATGGCCAATAGATCTTGTAGGGAAAGGGCACATGAACTCTAACAAGCCCCTCCACGCCTGCCACTTCCCTGAAAGGTGAGATGGCCCCTGCGGGGACATTTTAAGACTGTTGGTAAGCGTGGGTAAGAGATGCGATAGAAGGTGTGGGAGGGGTAGACGTGGAGGGAAGGGTGGGGCTTGGAGGAGGAGGAGATGCAGGAGGAGCGGGTGGTGGGGGAGGGAGAGCTAGCGCCAGAGTTATAGGGAGGTATATGGTTATAGGAAGGAGGGGCAGCGTCATCTAGGGGATTGGAGACAGGAGAGGGGGATGGGAGGGACTCCAGGGGCAGGGGTTGTGGGTCACGAGCTAAGAACAAAGGTCAGGGCGAGAGTGGAGATTCCAAAAAGCCATAACATATAGCATCCCATTCCATTTTCCCTGCCTCCGACAGAAATGATCTAAATCGGTAAGAATTTGGAAATCGAGGGGCCCTTCTGGGGGCCATTGGGATTGGTGGTCCAGCTTGTAGAAGGGCCATACAACCGTACAGAGGCATATTAGGCGGTTGCAGTAAAGGTCACCAGCGTAACCAAGAAGCCAGACGTTCTTTAGAAGGCATTGTAAGGGGCGAGCAGCATTTTGCGACTTCTGACATAAATTGGGAAGTTCCCATAATATCCGGCCCAAAGTCTCGAGCCTGAAGTAGGCTCATCCTAGGGTCGGGGACGTCTCCCTAACCCAGGAGGCCAGAGCAGATATAGCCCCTGGGACTATATACCACCGGAGTAGCCCCTGGGACTACGCGGAGGGGTTGTCCTGACTCGGCAGCAATTTCAGACAGGATCCCCGGTGGAGGCTCGGATAATTGGGGAACTTACCCAATTAGTTGGTAGGGTAGAGTTTGGATCCTGGACCAGAAGCTCCGCAGGAGGGCCTCAGCCTGGCGGGGCAGTTTCCTTTTCAGCACCAAGGCAAGATTCCCGGATTGGGAAGGAGAGAGCTCAGCTAGAAGCCAGCTGCTGAGCTGCTATCTCTTCCCGGGTTTCAGCACCAAATGTAATATTTAATAGACGGAGGCAGAGATGAGAGAAAAGAGACCAAGTTATGGAGCCAAGAAAGCCTTATTTGGGATCTGCGATTCCCGGGCGAGGTTCCGTGACTCTGGGAGTGGGGAGGCAGGGAAGTCGCCCGTGAGTACTTTTTAAATAGGTGTTGAGGGGCGCCTGGGTGGCTCAGTCGGTTAAGCCTCCAACTTCGGCTCAGGTCAGATCTCACGTTTGTGGGTTCGAGCCCCGCGTCAGGCTCTGTGCTGACAGCTAGCTCAGAGCCTGGAGCCTGCTTCCAGTTCTGTGTCTCCTTCTCTCTCTGCCCCTCCCCCTCTCATGCTCCGTCTCTCTCTGTATCAAAAATAAATAAAACATTTAAAAAAATAAATAAATAGGTGTTGAGTGGGGTGCCTGGGTGGCTCAGTTGGTTAAGTGTCTGACTTTGGCTCAGGTCATGATCTTACAGTTCTTGGGTTCAAGCACCACATTGGGCTCTGTGCTGACAGCTCAGAGCCTGGAGCCTGCTTTGAATTCTGTGCCTCCCTCTCTCCCTGCCCCTTCCCTGCTTGCTTTGCCTCTCTCTTTCTCTCTCAAAAATAAACAAACATTAAAAAAAAGTAGGTGTTGAGATGGTTTAATAAATTTTAGGATCATCATGATGATCATCACCATCACTTAATAAAAATTATTTTCCATTTATAATTTTAAAAATTGCTTAGAATTCTAGAAAGAATATATAAGTCATTTGCCAATATCATACATAATGGTGAATTCATAGAAGCATTCTTCTGTTTTTATCTTGGAAGTACCAGAGAAATAGCTGGGGGTGGTGGTGGTGGGAACTCTGATGCTCTTGGCCAGGAAAATCCAAGATTTTAAGAGTGAAGAATTGATGTGGTCAGCTGCCATGGTGAAAGATGAGGCAAAGTCAAATATTATCCTGGAGTGCACAAGTATTCAAGCAAGAAAGTTAACAAGCCAGGAAAGTTTAAGTAATGACCTACACATATCTCTGTGATTCAGTTAGCAAGGAAGGTCCAAAGTTGTTATTCAGGGAGACCCAAGTTAATTAGCTATGAACATCCAGCTTTATTAGCCAAGAAGGTTCTTTTCAAGAATTGTCCACCGTGGGTAGAAAGAAAGTCTAGAGTCATCGCTGAGTTTACCAGTCTTTAGCTAGGACTCCAGTC
This sequence comes from Suricata suricatta, assembly GCF_006229205.1. Taxonomy (NCBI): domain Eukaryota; kingdom Metazoa; phylum Chordata; class Mammalia; order Carnivora; family Herpestidae; genus Suricata; species Suricata suricatta. The sequence continues at coordinate 86,105,006 of NC_043711.1, read as the reverse complement.
CTCCAGGACCCAACCGTGTCAGTTTCTGGAGGGAGATGGCCACGTCTTCTCATGCCTGTCCCTATGGCGGAGGCTCGAGCCAATTATATCTTCGCTGAGCCCACACCGAGTCCCTCTCAAGAACTAGTGGTCTTCAGCCCAGGACAAAAAATGAACCAGAAGCAAAACTAGTAAGAGAGTTGCTGTGAGGGACCCAGCTAGCCGACCTAGACAGGAGAGGCTGAGGTGTCGGTGGAGGCTGACCATGGTAGAAAGCATCCAGTGAGGGCCTGGGGCTGTTGGAGACCCTCAAACAGGCCAAGACTCAGGCCAGGGGCAGCTTAGGAAGAGGCTGTCCTGCTTGAGAGGCCCCGAGGGGCTAGACTGGCCACAGCTTCCATCAGACCTCTGCCCTACCCCGCAGGACCCGGAGTCTATTTCTCCTGAAGGACACAGTAACAGAGAAGCAGTAAGAAGCAAAGGAGGACAATGGCCAGGTACAGCAAGGTTTCCAGCATGGTGGTCATTCTTAGTAAGGGGACAGGGTCTGGAGCTCCTGCAGGTCTCCCAGGGCTGAGGGCTTGACTTCCAGCCTGGACCCTAGACACCACCTCTTTGGAATAATCTGTCCAACAAGCTGTAGCTCCATCTCCCCAAGGGAAGGGGCTCTAGACCACAGGGATCACTGTGAGGTCACAGGATGGTAGAATGTTGGCCTCCCAGCCACAGCCTGAATCTTAATTAATGTGACCAGTGGTTGAAAGCAGGACTACTAGTATGTAATTATACATTTTTTTCTTTTGCCTTAGACTTCCTAAAGGGAAGTCTCTTTTCCCTATCCCTAGAAAACTATCAGGCCAGCCTCATAGCTTTTCTGATCAATCTTAGGTAATAAGTCTTACAATCACACACACAAAAAATAGGGGACATACTTTTTATTCTTAATATTCTTAATATTCTTAAATGTCCAGTCTAATATACTAACCATATTTTCAATGATTACTTATAGGTAGGACTTCTCTCACCAGCTGGGACCAAGCATAGGGTGCGCTGGTATTCGTTGGGAGGAGACAGGAAACTTCTCTCTTACGTTTCTCTTCAGGAGCAGGACTCCGCCCACTTCCCTATGGCCTGATCTTCAGGATCAGAACAGATGGAAAAGAGATTAAGGTGGGGGGAGACTTCTCTCCAGGTGGGCACATATTTAATATAAGTCTTTCTCTCTTGGCCTCTATTTCAGGGGTTCTTTGGAGAACCCTTCCTGTACACTTTGTTCTCCTAGGGATATGAACAGGCTCTTTCCTGCAGTCCCCTCACCCTAGGAGGCTCCTCTTTGGTAGCAGATGGACATTCTTACTGATTCCGGAGCCTGGGGAAGTTCTCGGGCCCTGAGCCTTCAACCACCAGCCGTTGTTAGGTCCTTGACTTTGCAGCAAGCAAGAATTCAAGGTGGAATCAGAGTAAGATATAAATGAGAAGCTTTATTGCAAAGCAAAAGCACACGATCGAAGACAGGGGTGTGCAGGCACAATCAGATAACTTGAGTGGTGCTCCACAGATATAGGATTGTATTGATTATTTTTAATTTTTTTTTAGTGTTTTTGAGAGAGTGAGAGCGCGAGCAGGGGAGGGTTAGAGAGAGAGGGAGACACAGAATCCGAAGACAGGCTCCAGGCTGTCAAGAGCCCGACACGGGGCTCGAACTCACGAACTGTGAGATCGTGACCTGAGCCGAAGCAGGAGGCTCAACCGACTGGGCTACCCAAACGCCCCTCTGATTCTTTTTTAATATTTTATTTATTTTTGACACACACACACACACACACACACACACACACACACACACACAGTGTGAGCTGAGAAGGGTCAATGAGGGAGAGGGAGACAGAATCTGAAAACAGTCTCCAGACTACCGCTCAGCGCAGAGTACGATGTGGGGCTCGAACCCACGAACTGTGAGATCATGCCCTGAGCTGAAGGCGTCCCAGGATTCTGATTCTTAACAGGCAGTTATAATAAACAGGTGGACTATTCCTGTATGGTTCTGGAAATAGCCTCAAGACCTCTGTATATTATTACGCATGCGCCATCCTAGTCTCTAAGCGCAAGCAGTCAGATTTTTCTTTTGGGAACCTTACGCAGTCAAGGTCTACGAGGAGTCCTCTAGCGCCCCCAGTGGACGGGTCTTCTCTGTCGTTTGCAGGCTAATTGGGGATTTATGCGCATGCGTACCGCAGTTGTGCATCGTTGTAGCTCTGCTGCTAATCCTGACCACCGGCATCCTGTTACTCAACAGGTGTCAGGTCAGTTCTCTGCTTCCAGATGTTTCTGCTGGAATTGCTGGTACCCAGGTACTCCTCTTGTTCTCTCTCTTGGGGACAGAGGGTAGGACTATCTTAATAGAATTCATAATTCTCCCTCTTTTTAATATCTATGTATGCTGCTAATACCCTCAATTTGGAAGAGAGAATTCGGAGTCAAAAGCAACCAAGTTCTGCATCTGGTCCACTACTTTCTATGGAAGGCAGCTGCCATCTTATCAGATGGAACCTTCAAAACTTGCCACTAGTGGGCCACAATTTGCTTACCATCACAGCAGTTCCCTGTCGTTCAGCAGTTCATTCCTGTATCATGGTGCCACCTTTTGTGTCTTCCTGAAACGGCCACTTTAACATCCTGTTACACTAATGATTAAAAAGCATCAGCCACACCTCTTAGAATCCCAGCCTCTTCCAGGCAGCAGGGATGCACAAATAAACTGCCCCAGATCCCCTCCCTGGATCATGGGAGCAAGGGATGTACGAGAGTCATCTAGGATTGAATCGTTGCTCTGCTCTTGTACAATCTTCTTAGGGCACCCCTGCCTTAATCTCCAGCTCAGGACAATAAGGCCTCTAACTGGAGCCATAGGGAAAGCCCTACCCCGCCTAGAATGTCCCAGACTCACAGGGGCGCGGCCGACTGTAGGAGGGAACGTGCTCTCAGCTTCCTGCTTGCTGCTTCTCTCTTTTGGCTCAAAAGAGCTGATGAACCCAGCAGCCAGCAGCTGCAGTGACTTATGGAGCACTGGAAATATAGCTCGTCCAAATGTGCCGTTAGTGTTAAACATGCACCAGATTCCCAAGACTCTGTACAGAGAAAAAGATAGCAAATATCTCATTAATAATTTTTTAAAGTTGAATTTATTGTCAAGTTAGCTAACATACAGTGTATACAGTGTGCTCTTGGCTTTGGGGGTAGATTCCCCTGATTCATTGCTTACATGCAACACCCAGTGATCATTAGTAATTTAAAAAATACATTAAGGGGTGCCTGGGTGGCTCAGTCCGTTAAATATTCGCCTTTGGCTCAGGTCATGATCTCATGGTGCTGTGCCCAGATTGCAATATCCCCCAAAACCAGAGACCACCAGGGAGACCGAGTCATGTATGCAAAAGCAAAGGGCATTTATTCGGGCTTAAGTTTGGGCTCCCAGACCTCACCAATGCAGTGGATCCATGCTGAGAGCCCCAAACAAAGGCTGGGTAGGATCTTTATGGGGTTTGGAAAAGGGGGGTTACAGAAAATTATGACATAGGTACAGTGATCCAATCATCATCATATAACAGCCTTTGCAGCAATTCTAACCATACACATTGTCCAGAGTGTTCGTTGCTTTTGGCAGGACCCAATCATGACCTTTAGTGTTTCTTTGAAAATAACCAATTACAGGGTGGGCTAAGGACGCCCACGTGGGGTGAGTAACTGGTTAGTCTAGCATTAAACAACAGGTGACTATCTATTGTTTCCATCTCCAGGCCTGTCTTTAGGAATGTTAAGTGTGTCAGCTGGCTGCTTTTGATTGGGTGCTGCGAGGGTGGTCGCTGGTTGAGCAGTATGTGCCCTTTCCTGCTATTGTCTACGATTCTGGGAAACTGAAACTTAGGCCTTTAAGCTCAGAGGGGAAACTTAAAGCCTATCATGGAGTCAGCTTGGTTTAGACTTGTGTCCTTTAAACGGTTCCTGAGTTCGAGCCCCACATCAAGCTCTGTTCAGACAGCTAGCTCTGAGCCTGGAGCCTGTCTTCAGATTCTGTGTCTCCCTGTCTCTGACCCTCCCCTGCTCACGCTGTCTTTCTCTCAAAATAAATAAGAACATTAAAAAAATAAATAAAAATACATTAAAATTTAAAAATACATGCTGAAATGATAATCTTTTGACTATATTGGATTAAATAAAATATACTATTAAAATCAGTTTCATCTTTCTTTGGGTGCCTTTTTAATGTGGTTCTTAGAACGTCTTAAATTACACATGTGGCTAGCCTTGTATTTCTACTGACAGCACTTACCTTTTCAAACACAGCATTCTCTTAACCTCATGAACAATCCCACAGTGTCCTCGCAGTGACAGAGGGCCACGGCTTTCTCAGAAATACTAAAGTATAGCAACTACCTTACTTTGCCATTTCCTCCGTGCTTTGCTCTTGTAATGAATCATTTCACATGATTCTCGAAGCAGCACTCTGAGGGGAAAGCTATGATTTTGTTCATTTTTCATAAAAGGAGAACTCAAGCTGGGCAGAGAAGTGAAGTCATTTAGTCAAGGTCACATGGAGCATAAGAGCAAGAACAGGAGACAGGAAAGGACATCAGGGACTCAGATGTGCACACCATACCTCTTGGTCTCCTGTCCTCATAGCCACAGAATCCACGCCCCTCCTCATCACAGAGTTTCCCGACCTTCTTAGTCTTAGAATCCCAGAGGCTTCTCCCAGGTGCACAATATGCAGGGTGCTCACCTTCAGAGACCTGCACCGCCCTCCTCGGTTGCATCAGTCAGGCCTGGATTTCCACATTGTGCTGACCTGGTTAGCCCCGGGAATCTGAGTGGGGGAACCCCCTCCTCAGTTGCCAGAGTCCAGCTCCAGCAAGTCCGGGGTTCACCTGAAGGATGGAGGTGTCGGCACGAATGAGATGAGAATCTGCGGAAGGGGGAAGGGAATGAAAGAGCCAGGAGTTTCTTTCCGATCAGCAGGCAGGCATCTCTCCACTGACCAGAGAGTCAGCTTTATTTATTGAAAATATGTATGGGGTACAAAACAGGAATGGCAATTGCCTTAGACAATGATTTCTGATGACAAATTCTTTGGTATGTAAAAATTTCCCAGAACCTAGATTGGTAGAAGACTCATGCATAATCTTTAACAATAGTGATTGAAGTAGGTGACTAGATGCTTATCACATGGGGAAGGAAGGGGTCTTCAGCCTTCAAATCCAAGGCTATGTTTTTTTTTAATGCTTTTTATTTATTTTTGAGAGACAGAGAGAGACAGCTGGAGCAGGGGAGGGTCAGAGAGAGAGAGGGAGACACAGAATCTGAAACAGGCTCCAGGCTCTGAGCTAGCTGTCAGCACAGAGCCCGATGCGGGGCTCGAACCCACGCACCGCGAGATCTGACCTGAGCCAAAGCCGGATGCTTAACCGACTGAGCCACCCAGGCGCCCCTCCAAGGCAATGTTTTTAGCATAGCAAAGGCAAGAGTTAGTTCTTTGGGAGCAGGGGTCAATAGCCTGTTTTCTAGAGGGGAAGAAAAACAGGTTTCTCAGGAAATGTAATATTTGCTCCCACAAACACAAAAGAAGAAACTCCTATAGTAAGTTTTTTCACAAGGCACAATTCGCCTATTTTTAGTATAGGAAGGCAAGTCACTCCTGATATCAGTCAGGTGCCTTGGGGAGTTGGTGCTTAAGCAAAAATTGAGTAGGGGTTGCCATCTGACAGTGGGAGGCCTTGCAAAACCCGCCTTATCTCATAAGGAAATTTTCTCAATTTCGTGAGTTCAGAAAATGCTTCCAGCACTGAGGCACAAGGGTGGGCTGTTTACACTTCAGAATGTGGGCTGAATTAGTGGTAGGGTTACATCAGGTTGGAGAGGTACACGTGGCCCACGATGCTGGCAGTGTTAGTGCTTGTGAGATTTGGGAGCCATGAGCCCCCTCTCAAGCCTGTTTGCAGTGTCCTTTCCGGAAGGAGCATGGGGCTTCTATCCATCTTCTTTGCCACTCTGCAAATCTGATCAAGCCCCTATTCCTTTAAGGACTCATTTTCAGGTCAAAGTTTAGCAGAACACTTGCCCACTATCTCCCTCTCACGTTCCACTTTCAGGTCGTCAGAACAATATTGTCTTCAGACAGTGTCCAAATATATGGTCAGAATTCATTCATTTGTTCAATTGTGCCAGCCACTAAACTAGGTATTATGAATACATCGGTCAGTCAGGCAAGAACCGTATGGTCCAAGCTCCCTGCAATCAGCATGGGCTCTTGCTAATAACAGCTGCTCACATGGAAGAGTAATCATTTCTATAAGTTAATTACAAATCATTGGCAAGACAAGAATAAAGAGAAAAGAAAAACAAGCGAGGGGATGTTATTTTACAAATTTCAGGCTGTTCTTCGAAATTACAAGTTCTATGGAATCAGAATTTGAGCTCCGCGCCACCAGGGGGCGCGGCAGGGACGCTTGCGCGGGATCCGCCTCCCGGAGACGCCGCTCTAGGACGCAGCCCGCTCTCCCGCTGCATTTCCGCCGGTGCTGGGTGGATGAGGAGTTTATTGCTGCTGTGATTCCCCCGCCCGCTCCTCTGGAGCCGTCCACGCCGCAGGTGTCCATCTCCCTCAATCCGCAGACATCCGCAGCTTCCCGCGCTCTCGGCTCTGTCTACGGTCGCTGTCTCGCGCCAGAGGTCACGGCTGCCCGGGGTGAGTCCACTGCGGGGATCGCTGAGCGCGTGGTCTGCCCCACCCCCACCTTTAAGGGAACCGAGGCTCGAGGGGTCGGAGAGAGCTGGCAGAGGCCTGCCCCGGTTCCAGGCCCCCCTTCTGGATCCGGGCCCAGCTCCTCCGCCGGATGCGGGCCTCTCACAATTCGTGTCCTCGAGAAATGGGCCCCGGGCTGGATCGCTCGCCCTCATATCTCCCTCCCCGCGGTAGCGGGTCCGGCGACGCGCTGGCCGAATGCCGCAGCGAGTGGCGCGGGGCCTCCTGTGACTTCGGGCCTGGAGGGCGCCTGGCTCCCCGAGATTTTAACGCACACTCCACCTCCGGCTCCCGGCCTCGAATCCCCCAGAGCCCACGAAGGGATCTTATAGAGCGTTAACCCATTTTGTTGTCAACAGCTTTAAGGGAAAGTGTTAACAACCCCTGTTGTGCCGAGCGGTTGTCAGAACTTTCAAATCGGGGCGGTCCCGGGGCCCCAGAGCGGCGGAGGCTGATTTCTGTGTCCTTGCTTTGCGCTAAAGCCCCTTCCCCGTGCTGTCTCCTGCCTAGGTGTTGCGGGCGCTGGAAGCAGATGGGGACTCTCCCTTGGACGGCTTTGGGGGCTGTGCGTCCCGCAGCACCCCTGTCTTTCCTGCAGGACCGTGATC
>NC_043711.1:86090465-86097520 GCF_006229205.1 Suricata suricatta | reverse complement strand
GCGTCCTTAGCAGAGCCACAGCTGGGGTCTTCTGACACCGGCCTAATTTCAGCAGCCCCGTGTCCTTTTTGCCCCCGGCTGCCTTTTTCCTGCTCATTCGTAATGCAGGGAAAGGAAAAGTCACGAGGTTCATTTTATGTTCAGAGGCTCCAAAACAGGACGACCTTAGATGACCCAGCCCAAGGTAGAGGGAGGGAGGCGGGCTTTCAGTGCGTTTACCTCCTGAGACCCAGATTCCCCCAGTGTTTTCCTGCCAGTAAGGATAGTGGATTCCAGGGCGTGTAAGCAGTGCCCAGTGCTTCTTGTCGCCTGCAGGACTGTCTCATGACTGCTGTCCCGTGTTCGTGAAAGGTGACCTCTGGCAGAATGAGAATCAGGAGGTGCCCGGTAAGTGGTGTCCTGCCTGGGTCTCTGGAGCGCAGGTCCTGTGTGTGGGCTGTGGGGCTGGAGGTGTTCAGGCGATGAGGAGTGGGAGTGAGTGCAGGTGAAGCCTGCTTCTCAGTGCTCCCAGCTGTCTGTGTCCCCTTGCGCCGGTGGGCACAGGTCAGGTCCCGCTTCTGCTCCTGAGAGCCCCTGATGAAGGCTGCTGTGACATGGAGAGGAAAGCAGCGGGGTTGGCATGGACAGACGGCTGCATTTTCGAGGGGGACCTAGACTCCTACCCCGGGTCCCAGCCAGGTGCTCTTACATGAGCCTGAGCATCTTCTGCGATCACCCGTACCCAGTCTTTCAGAACCAGGAATCCTCAGTATGTCTGTGTGGTTAGTCTCCTCACCTCTTGGCAGGGTGTGGGAAATTGTGTAAGCAAGGGGAAGCTTCTGCGACATTAGGCAGTAAATCTGGCCATTGGCCTGTCTTCTGGGCTCCTCCTGGTTCAGGCCAGTTCCTAGGCTCCTGTCCGAGGCCTCACTTTGCGGCCCCTGCATTCGAAAGTGATGGTGGGCTGCCTGTGCCCTGGTCATCGATAGTGCAGGGAGAGGACTCGCTGAAAGCGTTTCCCCGTGTTGGAAGGGCCCATCCCGTCCCTTCTCAACTCTGGAGCTTTCGTACATGTCTTCCTGTCCACTGGTCTGTATTGCTTTCTGGTACTTGGCACTGTGTGGCTCACTGAGTGCCCTTTTGCTGAGCAGGGCCCTGCCTCAGGGTGCTTCTGTTCATGGGCTGTTGGTGGAGCCCCGACCGGGGTCCTCCTTTTCATAGCCCCAGCCCCGTCGCTCAGCCTGCTCACACTGGGTAGCGGTGATTTGTTTGACATCCCTGCATGCTGTGATCTCCAGGGCAGTACCTCTGTCTTGGTGTCTGACAGTAGCCCTTGGACAACACAGAGCAAAGTAGGGGAGATTGAGATGCCGCATGGTGAGGCCGTGAGCTCATCCTATTGTGGACTGTCACTGGGGAGTCAGTCAGTGCCTGCTCAGGACCGAGGCATCCTGCCCTCCTTGGAAGTGTTTCTTGTCCTGGCCGGTGGCTGGGCCTGTGGTCCACGTGGGGTGGCATTTCCTCTGCCCTGGGGTTCAGGGGCAGGGAAGAGAGTAGTACCCCAGCTGGGCAGGACACCATGGTTGAGGATGTGTATGCAGGTGACCCTTAGCACTAGCCGGGGGACATGGGGCCCCTCCCACCACCTGTTACCCCGCCCACTGCTGCCGTTTAGCAGGGCTCGCTCCCCAACCTGATCTTGACAACTCTCTCTGATAGAGACTGCTTAGCACCAAATTGATCACAGGCACGTAGGCTAACACTGATGTTACTTCTGTCACACATAACCCCAGCCTCTTCCTAGAGTTAAGTCGTTCTTATTCCTGAGACAGCGGTGGGGCTGTTCAGGTATGAGTAGCAATAGCCCCCGTTTGTGGGTGTTGGAATCTGTGGGCCACTGTGCCAGGTGCCCGCTGCACCCCCTGGGGCCTGCTGTGAACACAGCTTGTCTCTTTGCAGGCTGGTGTGCATGTGCAGGGCCTCCGTGAGAGGCATCGTCTGAGCAGCCCGGTGTGAGGCCCCGGGGCCCCGAGGTAAGGTTCGGAGCGTTCTCTGGAACTTTGTCGTTTTGCATCTGTAAAATCATACATGTGTGCCCCAGAGTCTGGAAGAGGAAGTGAGAGGGGAGCGGGCGTCCCATGAGGTCCCAGTTGTGTCCTGGCTGGGGGACAGCCCCTCACATGCTGAGAGGGGACAGGCCTCTGGAAAAGCAGTGCTGGCGAAGGGCTCCCTGGGGCAGCTCTCCTCCTGCTGTGGCGCTGGGCGTGATGGAGAATGGAAAGCTTGCACTTAGGCGCCGGAGACCCTGGCCCAGTCTCCGGCTGTCTGGCTTTGTGACCTGTTCTCAGTCTCTGCTTGATGTGGACAGCACAGCTCGGATCGCCGGGAAGGGTTGTAGAAACCTTCGGTGTTGTCATGGCCGTAGGATTCCAATCTTTTCTGACCCGAAAAGCATTTCCAATTTTTTATGCCATGACACAGCAAACACCCGCGCAGGGAGGGGAACGATGGAAGCTGCTGGGCCTCCGTGTTTGGGCGGGGCCAGGTCACCCTCCCTCAGGCCATTCTCCAGGCTCCCCGCACCACCTCCCATCCTTCCTAGCTCTCTTTCTGTCCAGCTCTCTTCCTGTAACTGAAAGTGACTGCAGGCTGCCCGTGCCCTGGTCACTGGTAGTGCAGGGAGAGGAATCACTGAGAAGAGTTCCAGCCAGCCCTTCCGAACCCTGGAGCTTTCCCACACTGGCTTTTCCCCCTGCCCTTCCTTCCAGAGCTCTGGCCTTTGCGCCGCGGCGCCCCCCCCCCCCCCGTGTGAGATGGTAACCGGGCTGGGCCACCCCCACCCCCACCCCCAGGGGCTCCTCCTGTCTTTCCATGTTAGAAACTAGTCTGCACCTTTGTATTGGGACCTCACACTGGAGTGGATTCCTATAGCGCCCGAGGGCACACATAAGAATTGCAAGTTGTGACTTCTCCCCTGTGAATTAACAGGAGCGGAGGCCTGGCCGTAAGAACACTTGGGTCACAGCAGCAGGTGATTTTGACTCTCGTGTGTCTGTCCCCTTTGTGCCCTCCCTCTTTCAGGAGCACGGCATGCATTGCTCTCAGGGAGCTGTCAGTAATGTCAAATAAACGGAGAGAGAGAAAAACAAAGGTGAGGAGTTCTGTCAGTTCTGAGTCAATAAAAATAGGGCTCATTTGTCACCCTCTGCTGGAAGCCCGAGGGGTTTTCTTGGCAGTCGCTGACGGGAGGGGAGTGTGCTGACTGATTGCCCTGGTTGTAGGTCTCCCTTCATTGACTTAAGCTGTGTGGTATGGGTTCTTTTGGAAAGGGTGACCCTGGGGGCTGAGTGCAGAAGAAATGCTCAGGCCCATGGATCTCTGAAATCTGTAGACTCCAGGTTTCCTAGCCCGCTTCCTGATCAAGTCAGGGAGGGTGTGTGTTGAAGGCTGGGCGCCCCGGACTCCTTCAGCAGCAGCGGGCTGGCCGTCTGACCTCTGCCGTCCATTCTGTGCACTGCCTGTGTGTGTTCAGGGAGGCAGCGCCCCTGGGACTCAGATGCAACAGGTGCCTTTAAGAGACATATCTTGGTTCCCGGGTAACAAGTGAGGTGAGGCTGGAGGTCAAGGTCTCCATCCCAGACTTCTGGTCTGGGGGCTCCTATCTAGTTCCTGAGACCTCTCCTGTCTCCATTCAGGTCTCTTGCTTGCAGGTGGGATCCTGTTGGGCCAGAGGTTTTTGTTCCCTTCTAACGATGATGTGGAGGTAGTGGGAATAATCTGTGTGAACTTTACGGTGCTCAGGAGTCTGAGAACCTGGAGGTTCCTCTTGTCTTACAGACCTCTCGGCCCCTTTGGCATCAGGGGTTTGTCCTGTCCCAGAGCCTAGTTCCCAGTCCTGGGCTCTTCAGCCAGGCTGGGGGATTCAAGGGACAATGGTGACCATTCTGAAGACAGTTTATCGCCCCTACCCCCCACTCCAGACCTGGGCATTCAGACCCCCAGGTGGAGAGTCCTTGCAGGTTAAGTTGGGATTTGCTTGTGTAATGGTCTCAAGCATTTGTGATGTTTTCTCATCTGTCCTTCAAATGGGCCTGGCAGGGTTGACCTTCAAAGGGCTGGGCACCTAACTGGAACAAGTTTGGCTGGAAGTTTATCTGGCCTTTGCCTTTCTTGGCCGGGCCATGGTAAGCGGGTCTGTGCAGTAAAGGATGGTAGCTGCTGGGGCCTTGTGACAACCTGGGCAGAGTCGTGACCGTGTGTGGGAGGGCTGCGGAGCAAGAAGGCCCAGGCCTGTGGTCAGGCTGCAGGGGGCCCTCAGCGTCAGGCCCCTGATAGCAAGCGCCGAGCTGTCTTCCTGACAATCTCTCTGGGGTCAGTTGCCCTGATCGTGAACTCTTAGAAAGAAAGCGATTTATTATAGAAGAAAGCGATTTATTATAAAAGCGGGATTTTAAAGATGTTTTTCTTACATTATCCTTTTTATTTTGGTGACAGTCTAGTTTGGCGTGCCTACACTGGGAGCTGAGGCCTGGTTGACCCGACCTTCTCCGTGGTGGCGCTTGGGGAGAAGGTGGCGCCGGAGATGAAATGCTTGTATGTTCGTCTCCCTCTCAGGTCAGCCTTAGGTCCGGAGGCTGTTGAAGGAAGTCCCGAGGCCACGAGTCGTTGACCCTCACTCAGGATGACTTGGGTTCTTCTGGGTTTGCAGTGGTTTTCCCCAAGGTGAGTTAGTGCCAAGTGCTGGAGACCCACAGGCAGGGGGGTAGCTGGTTGGCATTCATGTGGATGAACTCCAGACCTCATCGGGTCTCACTTGTCCTTTCTCATAGGTTCTCTTGGTGGTGGTAGTGGTCTCCAGGGGGACAGAGCATGGAGAGGGGGTCCCCACGTGAAGCATCCCCAGAGCACCCCCTGCTGTTCGCTCCGAGCACCGTGATCAGCTTTTCCCTCCACACAGGACCTCAAAGGGAAGCTGGGGCTGCGGCTGAGGTCTGCTCCGGCTGGCTCTGTCTTGCCAGCTCTGCCCTGCGAAGCTGTAGACCCGGAAGGTCAGCCACGTGTCCCTCCACTATGCCTGGAATGACTGTAATGACCCGATACTGTTTTCTTGAACTGCATCTGTTCCTCCCTTTCCCCCTCTGCCCTCCCATTCAATAAACCTCACAGACTCGCCGTGTCTGCCTTTTAAAAGTCATTTAATAAGCCATGTGCCTCTGAGGCTGGATGTGAAGCCGATTGCAGTCTGGTCGTGTTTTTATGCCACAAACCTCTTCCTGTCAGGCTCCTGAGGCCTGGTACCCAGGCTGCCGCTTGAGGTGTCCAGTTAGGACTGGGAGGTGACCAGGTGCTGGTAGAGTTGGCTCAGATTCAGGGCCCGTGAGAAAGCCAAGGGTGTTGAGTCAGGCCAGGGCTTTGGAAGGGTGGCAGGTGACACGGGGGCTGCCGTGAGGCAGACAGTGATGTAATTGATGAGCCTGGGGTGGCCTGAGTTCTGGGGCCTGGCTTATGACTAAATGGCTGCCTGTGTAGCCAGCTGTTTTAGCTTGTCTGGGTTTGAGAGGTTTCCCAGGACGTGAGACTTTTCATTGTTAAATCCAGGCATGTCCTGGGCAAATTGGGACAAGTTGGTCAGTTTAGCTGGGTGTAAAATACATGCTGTCAGCCTGAGAGAATGGGTTACTGAATAAAGGAGGGAGCAGGGTGAGCTGGGAGCACTGGTCATCGGTGGACCCGGGGGGGATCCTCAAGGTCATGTGTTTGGAGATAATTTGGGTAAAGCAGTAACATGAGGACAGGCAAGCGTGAACCTTTTTTTTTTAATGTTTATTATTGAGACAGAGAGAAACAGCATGAGTAGGGGAGGGGCAGAGAGACACAGAATCTGAAGCAGGCTCCAGGCTCTGATCTGTCAGCACAGAGCCTGATGCAGGGCTCGAACTCACGAACCATGAGATCATGACTTGAGCTGAAGTCGGACGCTTAACCAACAGCCACCCAGGTGCCTCAAGTGTGAACTTTTTAATTCCTACTTTATAGATGGAAGGGTCTCCATGAGGAAATCGGCCCCAGAGGCCCTGATGAAAGCCTGAATCGTCCCATTTCTGCATTTGAAATTGGACCTACCTTGATGAGTTTGGTATCTTGACGTGCTCCTGTGGGGGACAGGCGATCTTCATGGCTCAGGGGTCATGCTGCCGGCCAGCTCCTGACAGCGGTGTCCGGAAGTCAGAAGTCTTCTCTGCCTTCTTTGTGGACTGTGCTCTGATTTTTGCCATCTTTAGCCAGCCAGTTGTAGTTGCCTGAAAAGATGCCAAGAAAAGGGTGTGTGTCCTGTTGAGAAGGGGTGACTGGGTGGTGACGTTCACTGCTGGGGAGATGCAGCCGCAGAACATGGGCCCGCACCTAACAAGTGCACCTGGAGATGCCAGGCACCAGGTCCTGCCCGCCTTGTGCGCTTGGGGCACGTGAAGCCAGAGCCTGGACACAGCTGAAAAGAGCGTAACCACCAAGGTGACCCAGGAACCAGGCTTAAGGTCAGGGAGGGATGATTCTAGCCAGGAAGTGTGTGCCTACCGCAGGGCCTGGTGGAGCAGGTGATGGGAGATTTCCATAGCACAGTCCAGACCCGGGAGTATGAGCTACTTAGAGGGAAGAGTCATCTATTAAAGAAAATCATTTGTTTATGAGCCAGGCCCCACGCTAGAATTGGGGGTACAGTGGGGGAATACATTGTGCTCAAGGTATCCCAGAAAGGTCTATAAACAGTGCGTTGTGTATATGGCACATGTCTGCGGAACGTGTGCTTGGGTTGAGCGCTGCTGTAGGTGTCGGGGATCCTGCTCCCAACACTGCACACACGAGGCCTCTCAGCTTACAGAGCTGCAGCCCATTAGTGTGAGCAGCTAGCCACGGGTGGCTCCGTAAATCGATTTAAGTAAAAATGTAAAGTTCACATCTTCACTTGGACTAGCCATGTTTCAGATGCTTGGTGCCGCACAGACACATAGACTGCTCCTGTCCCTGCAAGAAGTATGATGTTAAGAAGAAAACTCAGGCCCAAAATGGCGTCCCCAAAC
>NC_043711.1:86069406-86090365 GCF_006229205.1 Suricata suricatta | reverse complement strand
TGAATGATGAGTGTTGCTGGACACCTTTAAAAAAAGGCTGTTATTGAGTCCAAAGTGGTGCGACATCCCTGCAGTTTAGGGTACTTCTGAGTCTGGGTGGACAGAGTGGGGGTGGCCGCCTGCAGGAGGGGGAGATCACTGGCTTTGGAGTCCCACAGACCTGGGTCTGACCCCCCCCCCCCCCCCGCCAGTGGCATAAGGTAAGTTTCCACTACCCGACCTTGGTTTCCTTTTTTTAAGATGAGACCCACACCTTTACGAATATGGTAAGGTAGGGATCAAATAGACTGATGCATGGAGAAGCCTGTGTGGTGTGTCCCTTCAGGAAATATTTAGTCACTGATAGCTATTACTATTACTTATCGAAGGTTTCTCTGCACCAAACTTGATCATAATTTCTTTATGGCCTTGGCAGCTTTCATGGTGTAGCCCCTAATGCTGAAAAATCTATTTTAAATATAATTTATTGTCCAGTTGGCCAGCATACAGTGTTTAGAGTGTGCTCTCCGTTTTGGGGCTAGATTCCCGTGGTTCATCGCCTATACACAACACCCAGTGCAGTGCTCATCCCTACAAGTGTCCTCCTCAGTGCCCACCCCCATCTTCCCATCCCCCCTCAGTTTGGTCTCTGTATTTAAGAGTCTCACGGTTTGCCTCCCTCCCTCTCTGTTTGTACCTATTTTTTCCCCTTCCTTTCCCCCACGGTCTCCTGTTAAGTTTCTCAAGTTCCACATAATGAGTGAAAACCTGTGATATCTGTCTTTCTCTGACTGACTTCTTTCACTTCTAACGCTGAAATTTATGGGAAATCAAAAATAGTTCCTTTCTGGGGCGCCTGGGTGGCTCAGTCGGTTAAGCCTTTGACTTCAGCTCAGGTCAGATCTCACGTTCGTGAGTTCGAGCCCCGCGTCAGGCTCTGTGCTGACAGCCAGCTCAGAGCCTGGAGCCTGCTTCAGATTCTGTGTCTCCTTCTCTCTCTGCCCCTCCCCCTCTCATGCTCTGTCTCTCTCTCTCTATCAAAAATAAATAAAACATTAAAAAAAATTTTTAAATAAAAAAAATAGTTCCTTTCCTTTTACAACATAAGATTTGCATCATATCATAAATGAATACTTAAAAACCTGTATCTCCACATTAGAGTATATGTGCTTTTCTCGTGCACATAAGGAGCCTTTATAAATCCTGTTCGTGTTCTGGGGTGTGAAGCAAGTGGCAAATAGCAAAGAATCCGAGTCCCACGGACCGCCTTTGCACTGCAGTAGACGGGCAATAACAACAAAAACGAGTCTGAAAAAATCCCTCTGTTTGTGGGAATTTAAAAATGTTTAAAATACCTCATCCAAGATGATACCATAAGGGGAATTAGAAATAGTAACAACCGAATGATGATAAAAATTTATGCACCAAAGTTTGTGAAATGTAGCTCTCAAGTAGTTCCTAAGGAGAAATTTAAGCGTCACATGCTTGAAATAAAAGACTGAAATTTAATATGTAATAAAAAAATAGAAATAATGCAAATAAAAACTAGAGAAAGTAAAGCCACGTTTAGGGACTAAAATAGATTACTTTTTGTCTATAAAAATTTGTTTTGATGAACACATTTCTAGAAAACATCAAACAACATGGCCTCAAGGAGAAATGGAAAACTTGAATAGTCTGATCAAGACCACAGGGCACAGAGCTCCGCAAAGAGTTATTCGCCTGTTGGAACATGAACTTTTCTCAGTCACTTTCAAAGCTGTGCTTTTCTCCAAAGAAATCTTGGATCTGTCCTTGAATGGATATCTAATGACCCAAACACATACCTCCTTGGTGGAGACCATTGACACAATCCATTTGGAGGGGTGTATGGTCTGTGAGGCTTTGGACTCAGACTACACAGTTGTGTCTGAACTCACCTGTAGACGACCATGCACGAGAAACATCATTGGTCAGGCCGTTAACACTTTCCCACCAATGTTGAACACCACAGCCATTTTCCTCTCCTGGTGGTAAGACTGGACAATTGCAACCAGTATAGGTGGGCAGAGCGGAAGAGAGCGAAAGCCTCTTCTGAGGAGTAACAGTTTCTGAGAATGTGGTGAAGGATTACGTTGGACTCAGAGCACATGCCCTGTGAAGACAGAGACGAGTCGCTCGAGGCTTGTATCCTAAAGCGTACCGCGACTGTCACAGATAGGGAAGCGGAGTCTTCCACATCACTCTGGAGACAGCTCTTGTGCCAGTCTGTTTGCTTGGCAGGAGCATGTTTCTTTTAATCTGACAAGTACAAAATTATTCAGCTGTTTTTATATTAATATGGTCTATACATAATTAACTCAGGAAGATGGAACTTCTTTTATTGGTGTGTGGTTTTTTTTTTATCCTAAATTTGGGACTCAGCTCTCACAAGCTTTTATTATTTTTTTTTATATGATTTTTATTTATTTTTGAGAGACAGAGAGAGACAGCCAGAGCAGGGAAGGGTCAGAGAGAGGGAGACACACAATCTGAAGACAGGCTCCAGGCTCTGAGCCAGCTGTCAGCACAGAGCCTGATGTGGGGGCCCGAATCCATGAACCAGGTGATCATGACCTGAGCCGAAGTTGGACGCTTAACTGACTGAGTCACCCAGGCGCCCTGAGGTCTCATAAGTTTTGAGTCGATTAAAACTTAGAGAATGGTTATGATCTAATTCTCTCTAGGGGCACCTGGGTGGCTCAGTTGGTTAAGCATCCGACCTCAGCTCAGGTCATGATCTCGCGGTTGAGTCCCAAGTTGGGCTCTGTGCTGACAGCTCAGAGCCTGGAGCCTGCTTCCGATTCTGTGTCTCTCTCTGTCTCTGCCCCTTCCCTGCTTGTGTCTCTCTTTGTTCTCTCCCATCCAAGTACTAACCAGGCCTGACCCTGCTTAGTTTTTGCGATCAGAGGAGATGGGGCGTGTTCAGCGTGGTATGGCTGTAGACTCTTTGTCCCTCAACAACAAAAAAATGTTGGGGCACCTGGGTGGCTCAGTCTGCTAACTGTCCAACTTCAACTGAGGTCATGATCTCATGGTAAATGAGTTTGAGCCTCGCGTCGGGTTCTGTGCTGACAGCTCAGAGCCTGGAGCCTGTTTCAGATTCTGCTTCATATTCTGTCTCTCTCTCTTTCTGCTCCTCTCCTGCTTGCGCTCTGTCTCTCTCTCTCTAAAAAAGGAATAAATGTTACAAATAAATAAATGTTAAAAAAAAAAGGTGTAATCATGTCTTTTATCTTTTCTAAGGTGAAGGGGCAGATCTTTGTGTAACCTGGTGTCCATTTAAGGAAACCCGAAGACAGTTGAGAACTAAAAGACATTTTAACTACTTTGTTCAGAATTTGGGAAAGGAAAAGACAAGAATTGTCAAGAGGACAAAATATAAACACAATTTTCAAATGTAAAAAAGTTATTGCAAACCAATATTTTAAAAATCGCAGCAAAAAGGAAATAGCTATTAGAAACTTAACTTTCCTTTAAAAAAAAGTAAGGAGCTTTTATTAAAATAAATCCAGAGTATGCCAGATACAACATCCAGATGGCCGACAGACACAGGAAAAGCTGCTCAGCATCACTAATGAGGAAAATGCAAATCAACACCACAATAAAATACCACCTCATATGAGTTAGAGTGGTCAGTATTACAAAATAAGTGTTGTCGATGTGGAAGAAAAGGAACCCTTGTGCACTGGCAATGTAAATTGATGTAACTGCTGAGGAAAACAGTATGGCGGTTAAAGAAACAATTAAAGATAGAACTACCTGATTCAGGAATTCCACTACTGGCTATTTACCCAAAAAAGTGAAAACACTAATTTGAAACCCTGTGTTTTTACTGTGGTGTTACTCACAATAATGAAGATATGAAAGCAACCCATGTCCACCGACAGATGCACCAGTAAGGAAGATGTAGTGTGGACACACAACGGCGTAGTACTCAGCCACAAAAACAGAATCTTGCCATTTGCTGCAACGTGGATGGGGCTAAAGAGAATAATGCTAAGTGAAAGAAGTCCGACAAATACCGTATGATTTCACTCATGGAATTTAAGAAAGAAAGCTAAAATGAACAAAGGAAAAAAAGAAAAGCAGACTTAACTATAGAGAACAAACTATACCAGAGGGCTGGTGGGTAGGGGACACGTGTAGTCGAGGAAGGGAGTGGACAGAGCACCGGCCAGGGTGGGCACCGAGGAGGGCGCACAGGTGTTGAAGTGCTGCATTGTACCTGAAGCTAATATAACGCTAGGCCAGTTTTACAGGGCTTGAAAAAAAAGTGGGTGCAGAATAATCATTTAATGAAACCCCCTAAATTCCAATTTTATTTTTGTGTATGTGCCAACCATGTAACTGTGCAGTAAAAGATTTATAAACTTTTCTCCTATGGATGACTTCATTGAGCCAACTTCGTAAAAAAATTTTAATACTGGGTTTTGTTTTTTGGAACAATGTAGGTATTATAACCTGAGTGTCGTGTCCCGCCCCGGCTAGCAGGGCGCAAAATCCTCGCGGGTTCTTTTCCTGAGGGAGGGAGAGAAAACAGGGCAGGAGTGGGGAGACGCAGAGAGTGAAGACACAACACGCGGTTTCCGATCAAGCCTCTAGCTTCTTTATTCTTCTTCCTCTCCTTTCTTTCCCCCCAGAAAACACTCTTATTTTATATATGGTTTTGGGGTGGGGAACTGCCCCGGGTCGGTTGCCAGGTAACAGAGTCAAATGAATATCAAAAGAAGCACCCAGACTTGCCTCTGCAATGCTAGGGAGGGGGAGCTAGTGCTGAATAATCCAAAATGCGGTTTTGATCTTTTGTGCACCTTGGCCTAATCTACGTCTGGCGCAGCAAGACAGTCGCCAAAATTATTTTGGACCAGGAAATGGCAATCTCCAGCCTCCAGAATGCAAATCTTGTTTTTCTCGGTACTCCCTGGAGAGCGAATATCCTTGCCTGAGGCAGCCAGAAAGCTTGGCGGCTCTCGACACCCGAGTTAAAAAATCTTACTAAAATGTGTACATTTGCAGTATAATCTTAAAAAAAATTTTTTTATGTTTATGTATTTTTGAGAGTGAGAGAGACAGAGCCCGAGTGGGGGAGGAACAGAGAGAGAGGGAGACAGAGGATCTGAAGCAGGTTCCAGGCTCTGAGCTGTCAGCACAGAGCCTGATGCGGGGCTCGAACTCACAAAACGGGAGATTATGACCTGAGGTGAAGTCGGACACTCAACTGACTAAGCCACCCAGGCACCCCTACAGTATAACCTTTTATATTATTTTTATTATTTACAGACTTTAGAAAGTGAATTTTATTTTAAAAATATAGTTAACCTTATGAGCATATTACATAAAACAAAGTACATATAGTGAATTTACCATCCTAATAAACTGTAATAATTCCGTGAAGCAAGCTGCATGTATTATCTTGTATACATACTTGCATCTCCCTGTAATTATGCCTAATACCGTCTTAGCCATTTTTGTTAATTACCATCATTAGCAAAGTAAACACCTTTTGCTTTCTTTAGACTCTAGAATATAGGAAGACTACCAGGCTGTTTTTCTCTATCAGCTTACATTTGATATTTTTATATTTATACACATCACCCATCTGGTTAACTTACAGCTATTTTAAATGTGTCAGAATAAGGATAAATTAAATCAGGTTCAGTGACCAATTTAAAAACTTTTTAACTTGGAAATTGTCTAGGATCCAAAAATACCTATTCATGAACTGAGATTAACCTTTGAGGTTTTATGAAAGTCAAGTAAGGTCTAAAAATTACAGTTTCAGCTAAAACCTGGTCTTGGTCATTGGCGCTGCTGGGAAGACCATGAGACCGACTGGAGGCCTTCATCTTGAGCTCTGTGGCACAAGAGCATCCCCTTCCTGATCGGAAGTCTGTCCCCCGTTGTCCTTTAAGGGTGATGATATTGTCACTCACTTTAAATCACACACCAGGTGAGAAGCAGGAGTCAGGCAGATAGAGATGAAAATGTCAGCTTGATTGTTCCTAAGAGCTAGATGGGGAGGCAGCTCTGTGCTCCCTATGGCGGGGGGAGGGGTGGTGTGCTCCCTAATACCTAA
This sequence comes from Suricata suricatta, assembly GCF_006229205.1. Lineage (NCBI taxonomy): Eukaryota > Metazoa > Chordata > Mammalia > Carnivora > Herpestidae > Suricata > Suricata suricatta. Next base: position 86,084,289 of record NC_043711.1, on the reverse strand, counting down.
CACCCTCTGAATGTGGGCTGTCCCCACCGCCACCCAGGGGCAGAACTTTGAACAGGCTTCTCTAGGAAGATAGGCCACCAAACCCAGGCATCCAGCCATCAGGGGGACACACTGAGCTCTTAAAATACAAGTGTGTCCTTTTTTGATCGCAGATTTCAGCTGAAAGTTAAACATTCTGACAACAGCCAGTTAGGGAAATCCTGAATGGCCCGTCATGCATGCTCAGACAGGGGAGCCCCTGATGCCTGAGCCTGAATTCCTGTCTTCAGGGGACCATGGGGGCAAGCTGCACAGGGAGGTTATCAGCACAGAACAGAGTAGGCCGGGCACCAGAGGGGCTCCCCAATGTTTGGGAGTCAGGAACACCCCAGGACCTTTTTGTGCCCCTCAGGGAATGAGGACACCCAGCAACAATTGGAGAAGAATTTCCTAACCATTCAATAAATAAATGGCACACTGAGGAGATTATACTCCCTGTAGCCAGCGTAAAGTACAGGCATTCCCCCAGCCGAGTTTTGTGGAGTGAGATGCCTGCTCGATATTCATAGGAGGGGGAGGAGCCAGGCTCTGTATCAACGTGCTGGCTTCTTTGGCCAAATCTATAATAGAAACTGTAACGGTAAGTGTATCCCTGCTCAAGACAGACAATTTTTTTTTTAATGGGAAAGGTCAGTTTTATGAACAAGGTCAAGTTTTATGAATCTTTGGAGCCTGTGTGCTTCCTTGGCACAGACGCTGCGGTTAAGGGCTCTGCTTCCTGGAGAACTTCCCACACTTCTGTGAAACCTAGAGTTCCGTTAAACCCGCCACAAGTTTGGCTCTTGGCAAATTCCACTATCTTCTCTTTAAGGGGAGTCCATCTTGGGGCTTTGTCCTTAAGATACACTCCAGAGACTTCATGAGTGAGGCCAGCCCCTTCCGGGGAGGGCTGGGATTTTCTGTCTTCCCCTGGGATGGGCTACCATACAGCTTTTGCCGGAGCAAGGTGTACCTGGAGAACATCTTCCCTTTGTCAGTGGTCCTCAATGTGGTGCTCTTTTACCCACCTCAGGGGGACTTTTGGCAATGTGTGGACACATTTTTGCTTGGCACAATGGTGTGGGTGTGTGTGTTACTGCCACCTAGTCCGTAGACGCCTGGGAGTGGCTCATCATCCTACCGTGTAAAAAGACAGCCCCCCACAACAATTACCTGTCCTAAAATGTCCATCATGCTGAAACTGAGAAACCTCGGTTTCAATCAAGCCTTTACAATGGCATCTCTCACCGTCTCTGCATCTCAGCCTTAAACCACCATGTGAATGGTGCTTCCAAGATCTGTACAGTGCACAGCCTGCACAACTGCATGGGGCAGCCCTGCAAATCCATGGGAAAGATGGGCACAGGTATGCTTTAGGGGTAAGCCTGGCGCTGTGCTCCATGGAGGGAAGGAGTATGGGTGAGGGAGAAGGACACACGCGCACACACACACACACACACACAGAGGCAAAGCAGCAGGACAGAGTCCATAGTCCAGAGTCCTGGTGGAACTCTGTTCCCTGGTACTTACCATCTGGAGGCCTGGCTCTTCCCCTTTCCCTTCCACTAGTGTGCTTCCATGATCAGGTTTCCTGTTTTCCGTATCAGCCCAGTCAAGCTGGGTGTCCGTCACCTACAACCCACGGCATCCTGGCTAGAAGGCCGCATCTATTCTAAGCTTCCAACATGCCCACTTATATGATTAGCATTATTCCATTACGGGCCCAGCCCTTGCATGAGGCCCAGTGGGTATTGCCTTCTTTAGGAAGACTTGCCTGCTTGTGAGGCTGGCCTAGCTGACCGAGGAGTCCAGTGATCAAGGCAACACCCTGAAGTCTAAATAAGTGTGTGTCGGCCTTTGTTCACAGCTCTCAGACAATAATCCATTCTCAGAAGCTCAGCCTTATTGTCAATCTGCACGCATGTCTGCTGACATTAAAAATAAAGCAGCAGACACCTTCTGCCAGTGTGAGAAGAGATGTGTGTGTGTGTGTGTGTGTGTGTGTGCATGCACACACACAGCACGTGAAGTGGGCCTTTTTGATCAGAGGGGACGTGCTTCTCCTGAAGGTCTAGGAAAATAGCCGAGGGTGTCCGATGGCCTTGGCCAAGAAAACCCATGAAAAATGGGGGAGCTTGCTGCTACCAAAAGATGCAGAAACAGAGGAGGAGGGGGCAGGAGGGGAGGATGGACAGCTGTTACAGTTGCTCTCAAGTAGCCGACGGTTAGGGCAACAGAGGAGATGGAATAGTTTATGGGGTAATCGTGACCTTCATCACTAACTGAGCATTCGAGGCAAATGTTTCACTTCAGTTCATGATCTTTCAGCATCCTTGCTGACCGCTCATGCCTTCACTCTTACACATTGTGGATTTTCCTGGGCCTCTGAGATTAAAAAAAACCACACTTCCACGATTTCATCATAGGTACGGTGTTGGCTGATGGTTCAAGACAGATCCTTTTAAAATTTGAGAGTGGCTGGCGATGACCACTGTCATTTATTGATCTAGCACAGGACGAGCCAAGAATTGCCCTGAGCACTTTCCATACTTCATTTCAGTCATCATGAGGTCAAATGATGTGTACAACTAAGTCATCCGACATGTTCAGGGTTGAGCAGGACGCTTTGGGTGGCGTGGAGATCAGCCACCGCTCATGCTATTTTAAGACTGAGGAATCCAGGGTTCGGAGAGTTTCTGTAAATTGCTGAGAGCCAAGTTGCTGGAGCCACAGTTTGCGAGCAATTCAGACCTGACCGCAGTCTGTGCTCTTTATTACTCTGTGACCAGGGAGGATATGTTAGTACGTTTCCTAGATGTAAACCAGACTTGGTGTAGGTCCTCTTTGTTCTACAAATAGATGGATTTTTCTTGTTTTTTAACGTTTATTTTTGGGAAAGAGAGGAGGAGGGGAAAAGGGGTGGGGAGAAAGAAAGAAAGAGAGTCCCAAGCAGACTCCATGCTGCCAGCGCAGAGCGCGACATGGGGCTTGGACTCACAAACTGTGAGATCATGACCTGAGCTGAAATCAAGTTGTCAGATGCTTAACCGACTGAGCCACCCAGGCGCCCCGTTTGGTGGATTGTTCTTTTAGAGCTCAGGTGGGCAAGCTGGGGCCCACTGCTCATATCTAGCCTGCTGCCCGTTTTTTAAATAAAAGTTTTATTGAAACAGCCACCCTTACTCATTTGCTGCCTGGCTGTTCTCTGCTACTAGTATGGCAGTGATGAGTAGTTGTGTCAGAGACTGTATATGCAGTAAAGCCTAAAAGATTTACTCTCTGGCTCTTTCCAGGAAAAGTCTGCCAGCCCGTTTTCAGCTCTAAGCTTCATGAAGACAGAGGCCGTGTGTTTTTCTCTCTTTGATCCTTCCTCCCATGCCACCAAGCCCAGAGGCAGAAGCCAGTGCGGGAAAATCCTTAGCAAATTGACACGGGGGTCTGCTGAATAAATGTGCAACCCATATAGTAGCTGGGTGATCTCTGCTCCCATTTCAATAAATATAACACACCAAGGAGGTGGCAACACAAGGCATTGAGCCCGCTCCATCTGACTCTTGCTCCTGTAACCCCGACACCAAAGGACACATGGGCCTAAGGTGGTGTTTCATGGTGAGCAGGATGCTGTGAGCTGTGTGGTGACCAGATGCTGCTCATGCTTCCCCCCTTCACTGAACTTTATTCCAGGGGCCGGCAGGTTAGGTAGCCAGGGGCGAGGTGCCCGGAGTAAGGCTAGGGACAGCTGTGAAGAAACCACGAAGGGGGACGGGAAGGAGGAGGAGGAGATGGGGGTGGGGTGGGGGCGGGGTATCACATGTTCAGGCGTGTCTCAGGTGCCACAGGCTCCCCGGTGACTAGTGTCCTTGTGGAGGGGGCCCTCACTGGAGTAAAGGCACAGCGGCCGCAGCCTCCGGACCCCTGCAGGGGCAGGGGCGGCCCCTCCGCTGGCCATCTCTGCTGCTTCTCTTCAGCGTTGGGCCTCATCGAGGTTTGCCCCCAAGAGCAAGAAGTTCTGGAGAGGAGGCAAACAAGACACGCAAGAAAGATCACTTTCTGAGCTGCATGGGAACGGAGCTTCCTGAGAGGGACCTCGTCGCTGGGTCTAGAAGCACCTTCTCATTGAACCAAAAAACCAGGTCAGCGCAAAGGCCTTGACTTTAGGTCTTAGAGGTTTTTAGCAAACACTGCACTTCTCAGCTGCCTGCCCCCGGGGAATTTATTTGCATTTTCTCATCTGCTGAGTTCTGGAAAATGCCCATGAATGTCACTGTTCTTCCTTCAAATGTCTTTTCTCCCAGGAGAACAGCATGCATCTGGGTGCTGCCTCAGTTTACTCCCCTCACATAGTTAATTTATAAGGGTGTAGTCCACAATTACCTTGGAGGAGGAACGCGCTATGAACACTGAAGACATGGGTACCCCTGGAGTTAGAAGCTGTCATTGTCCCTGTCCCTGCCCCTGCCGTGTTTCTTGCAGGGAAAGGCCTGGTTGCTATTTCTCCATGAGCCTCCCTTCCTGCTGCGGGAGGAAGGCTGGCTGGTGGCCCAGGGGGGACTCTGACACCACCAAGGAGGTTGTGGTTCATCAACCCGGGAGTGGCACGTCCCCTCTGACCCCTGTGTGCGCCCTCCTCCTGCCTTAACTGGCCGCTGGGCCTTCCACTCTATTGGTGCTCAGTTAAGGTGTTTGAACTGAGTTACTGGAAACTGAGCTTTTCTTCACGAAGCCAGGATTCCACACAACCCAAACTTGCCGTTGCACTCCAAAATTTTGTTAAAAAAAATTTTTTTTTACCATTTATTTATTTTTGAGAGACAGAGAGACAGAGCTTGAGCAGGGGAGGGGCAGAGAGAGAAGGAGACACAGAATCTGAAACAGGCTCCAGGCTCCGAGCTGTCAGCACAGAGCCCAACATGGGGCTCAAACTCACGGACCGTGAGATCATGACCTGAGCCGAAGTTGGATGCTTAACTGACAAAGCCACCCAGGTGCCCCTGCACTCCAACATTTAAAACAAAAATATTTGTTCCTATAAACATTAGGGCCAGGACGTAAGTGGGAGTCAGGGGCTCCACCTAATAGCTACCGGCCCCGAAGCAGCCCTCCCAGGAGGCCTTAGTGCTCCCCGTCCAGACCCCACATCTCACTGACCTTGTGGATGTGGAGCTCCAAACTGTTGAGGTAGGTGTCCCTTGGCAGCGGCAGAGGGAAGCCCTCCTTGAGCTTTGCTGGAAGATAAACAGCAGAGAGACACGGGTTGGACGGAGAAGGTTGAGGACGTGTGGGAACACAGCTCACTGCCTTTGCCGCTGGCTGGCGACGGGGCTACTTTGAAATGTGGGAGGCTGCTGGATTCAGGGCTGGTTTTCTGGTGCAGAGCAGGTGTGTAGGTGCAAATGCCTGGTAAAGGCATTTTCTTCTGGAGGGGACAGACGTGGACTGCCTCCAGCAGCCAGAGTGGTGGGGGACTAGGCTTTGAACCAGGGACTCGTCCCTGAGGAACACCATCTACTCCACTTCCTCTTTCCCAGGATGCTCTTACCTTGTGGTGGTAAAAGGCAGGTGGCGAGGCCAGTTGGAGAAGGCCCTGGCATCTGGGGAGGCCTGCTGGGCTCTCTGGCCGCTACTGTGCCAAGCACTGCTTCTGCCGAGGTTGCCTCGCAAGTCAGTGACCTAACCTGGCCCAGAACCCAGGGGTGCTGCCTCCAGATGTTCTCCAGGCGCTGCTTGGAATGCCTCTCTGCCCTCCACCTGACTCCCTGGGCTTTGGGACTCAACCTGACCCTCACCTCCTGGAAGTCTGGACTGACCTCTAGGTCAAGTTCAGTGCCTCCTCCTAGCTCTCGCAGCATGGCATTTATCACCCAGGCTGTCACTGCCTGTTACATGCCTGCCTTCCCAGCAAAGCGTGAGCCCTGTGAGGGCGGGGTCCTGGATCGCCAGGACCCTAATCGGTGCAGAGGGGAGCTCAGCTTAAGTGGCTGGCTGACTGATGCATGAATCTTGCGTCTGCACGGAGCAGTCGTAGCAGCGAGGCTTACCGTTGAGAGAGGGGTAGAGTGTGTGCAGCGCGTAGTAATTGAGGATGGCTTCCATCAGCTCCACCTGTAGTGGGGGGAGGGAGGCGCAGAGCAAAGGGAACAAACAAGACGAGAATGAAAACGAGTCCAAGGGAAGAACGGCTGTCTGGCCCCCACCTCCAGAAACACCGACGTGCCATCCCACTTACAAAACAGGTCGACTGTGACTGTCATGCTACACAGCTCTTTAGTCACGATCTCCTAAATGCCACTCTCTGAACTGCATTCGCCATCAGGACATATAAGCCCATTTATGGCAAAACATGACCTGAACTGCCTTGAGGCTATTTAGCGGGTCTTATTTCACTTGGTACAAATATTTTAAAATTTTGTCACAGAAGTTTTCATGGGTTTGGTGACAGAGCACCCCCCCCAGATTTTCCTGAAAGAGTTAGCTGCCCCAAATCACCTCTAAAAAATTCTCAGTTCTGAAACTCATCAGTCCTAAGAGCCTTGGGTGAGGGTCGTGCACCTGGGCCACTGTTACGACAAGTGAACATATACCAAGACCTTTGTATGTGTGAGATGTTTTGTCAAAGTGTCTTACTAATCATTGCCCCGTTTCATGTTATAGCTCCCATTTGAAGTAGGTGGAGTAGATCTTAGCATTCCCAATTTACAGTCAGGGAAACTGAGGTCCAGAAAGGTTATTTTCCCCACGTCACACAGTAACAAGTGGTACCCAGATCTATCTTCCTGCAAAGATCATGCTCTTAACTGTCCATGTCCTGTCGCCTCTGTGGGCCCTCAGGCAGTGCCCCTCTTGCATGATTAAGATTTAGACATGGCGCCCATTTCCTGCAAGACTGCAATGCCTCTTCCCTGGGGCCTCGGCATTGCTCCTGCAGCACCCCCCGCCCCCCGCCCCCAGCACCACATCCCTGCTAGGAGAAGGCACGCAAGAGGTGCTGGAGGAAACAACTCACGTTGAAGTAACGGATGTTGGAGTGTTTCAGTTCCAATTTCAGCTTACTGTGTGGAGAAGGAGAGGCAAGACATGATTGCTACTTCCTTGCTGTTACTGGCATGGGGTATTGAGTGCCCAAGGGCAAGGTCATTTCCCAGGGCTGGGCACCCCAGGGCTTCTCTGCCAGGTGGTGCATTTACGGCTTTAAGCATGCACGGTGATTTAAGAAGCGATGTTGTTAAAAACAAGGTTTGATGAGCATCTTCAAGAACTTAAATAAAATTATAATGATATAAACATTGACTGGAGCAAGTGGGATACAAAAAGCAATGCTCTGTTCGTCCACTTCTGTAGAGGAAGGAAACGTGGAGCTATAACTACGTGGCAGCGTTATGGGGGATTTTTTTTATACTTTTGAGATTTCCAATTTTTCTTGCCATGAGCACGCATTATCTGCATGATAATTATGCAAATTACTGGAAGTTGAGGCACTTCGAGTGCTGCTGGCAAACAGCTGGCACCGGGTGGAAGGAAGGCAGAGTGACTCGGGGGGCCTCCGTTACTGTCGCTATAGCCCCAAACCCCCATTTCCTCCCATTGAATCTTTTGGCTGCTGGCCGGGCTCTCTTGTCCAGGGATTCGAACTACCTGGACAGATCTCTTTGCTTTCCTCTCATGGGGCAGAATAGTTTTGCTAATTCCTTGATGAAACCACCGTGTGAGGTCCTCTTAGGCCCTCCTCAATTTGCTGCCTCCCCATCGTCCAAGCCCCTGACTATCCTCTCGGATACTGCAACCCCCAGCCCTTGCCCCAAGCCAGGTTTATGCATAACCTCAAATTCCAAAACCTCTGAAAGGCCCTCAAGTTTGCCATGGGTTTCTCTTTTTTTAAAGATCTCTAAAGGAGATGTTTATTTTAATGGGGTCAGTGCACTTGATCAGCCAACATGCACCTAAGCCCAAAGCTAGGAATCAGTTCTTCTGATGCACCTGCTGCACCTGTTCCTCAGAAGACAGCAGCACCCAACGTGAGTGGCACATGGGACACAGGTGAGGGCTCCAGATGGAGGACCCTGCCTGGAGAGCGCCAGCCCTCGCTGTGGGCATCGTCCCTCCTGCCCGAAGACTGAGTCCCCCCGCCTGCTCACTGGTTGAGTAAGGACTCGCCTACTGATGGGGTATCTGGACAGGAGAGCAGCAAGGAGTCGCGGGGGGAGTCTTCAATCCACCATTCCGAATCTGCCTTTTTGATGTGCAGTAGACTGATCGTTTTTCTCAATCTTTTATATAAAGTCCCTGCAAAGCCCTGCGCCTTTCAGTTGGATTATGTTCCCTAAGTAATCCCTTTGCAGAAGTTCAGTGTCTCCTCTGATGTCTGAGAAAGGATAGTGAAGCAACCACAGCTAGAAGGGACCTGGGTGTAATCTCTGCCGCCTGGCAACTTTTCTGGCTCCTGGTGTTGTCAATATGCCTTTCCAAAGGCACATTAGAGACAGGCCAGCTGCAGCAGAGATCTCTGTTTCCAGGGTCCACGCCAGTCCATTCGGTGAACAGACTAGATGCTCCAGTCACTACCGGGTTGTCCCCGCCCTGTCTTCCTCCCCTCATCCACGGCTCCTTACCTGCCTGTGGCCACGGAACCAGCGATCCTGCCGGACCTCACACTGATGGTGGCGGAGATGTCGGTTGTCTAGAAAAGCAAAGGGGGATAACCCAGACTCTGTGCATGTTGGACTTTAGTTGGCTCCCAGTCCAGGAGAGAAATCTTTAGAAATAGAAGCCACAGCAGCCTGTGGAACATGTGGGTGAGAAGGAGCCACCTGAGGGTGATGGGTTGGGGCAGGATGTTGGCTCCACAGCTGATGTTAAGAAAGGTGAGCTGTGGTTTTAGAGGTCTTAATGGAAGCACCTAGGAGGGGAAATAAGCCCAAGCTGAAGACACAGAACATTCAGATAGGATAGGCAGACTGTCCACCTCAGTATGACTGAGCTTTGAAGCAGGCTGCTAAGGAGTTCAGAGAGCCCCGTGGGCCCTGGGGACATTTGAAGATACAACGGGGGGACCCGGGGTGTGAGGATGGATCCCGGTCTGTTGAGGGGCATAGGGTTGAGCCAGGCGACCGTCTCAGATGGTTAGCTATTCTAGATTTACGTCTCTTGCTAAATATGGGGAATTTCCAGCCATTATTTCTTTGAGTACTTTTTCCAGCCCTTCCCACTTTCCCCCCTGAGACTCTGAAGACATGCAGGTGAGATCTTTTGTGGGAGTCCCACGGGGCCCTGAGGCTCCTTACGTTTGTTCAGACTGTGGGTTCAGATTGGGTAGTTTCTATTGTTCTATCTTTTAATTCACTTCTTTTCTCTGTTCCACTGACCCATCCCGGCAGAGCTGGTGAGGCATGTTGGTATAGCCTGAAGCGAGTTATGGATTGTCTGGAGTTTTCTATCTTATGAGGCTGCCCCTTTTTTGGTCCTCTGGCTAGAGAGAGGAGGATGTTTTGGGGTCTTTTTGGTTTGTGCCTGGTGTGTTTTCACATTCCCCAAGTTGGAATACACAGGGCAAAAGGAAAACCCGGGGAGCTAATCATCATGCCTTTCCTTGATCCTGAGGCCCCTGGCCCATCTCCTTTTTCTCTCTGCTTTTCAGAGTGTTCTTGTTTATTTTATATATAATGTGTAAGGTTTTTGTTGTGCTCAGCAGGAGTGGGGAAATGCACATCTATCCATTTCATCTTCCCAGAAGCAGAAGTGTTTTGCCCCTTTTGAAATTGGATTGTCATTTAATTTATTGTTTATTCATTTTTGAGAGAGAGAGAGAGAGAGAGAGAGAGAGAGAGCAAGCATGAGTGGGTGAGGGACAGAGAGAGCGGGACACGCAGACCTCGACTCTGAGCTGTCAGCACAGAGCCCAACGTGGGGCTTGAACTCACCAACCATGAGATGATGACCTGAGCCAAAGTCAGACGCTTAACCGACTGAGCCACCTGGATTGTCATTTTTTGACTGACTTGTAAGAGTTCTTTATATATTCTGGAAACACATCCCTTCTCATATATATGATTTGCAAATATTTTCTTTTTGTGGGTTGTCTTTTCGCCTTTTTGAATTATGTCCTTTGTAAAAGGCGAAAGATTTATACGATCTGAAGAGAAACCAGAGTATTGAATTATGTCCTTTGAAGCACAGAAGTTTTAAATTTTGGTTATGTCCAGTTTATCCATCTTTTAATTTTGTTGTTCATGCTTTTGATTTCATCTTAACCCTAAGCCAAGGTCAAGAAGATTTAATATTATGGTTTTTTTTTCTGAGAGTTATGGAGTTTTAGCTCCCCACATTTGGGTTTTGGGTCCACTTGTAGTCAGTTTTTTGTGTAGCTGTAAGGAAGGGGTCTGGCCTCATTTTGCACATGGCTATCCAGGTGCACCAGCTCCATTTCTTAAAAGCTTCTCCTTGGGGCACTTGGGGGGCTCAGTCAGTTAAGCATCCACCTCTTGATTTTGGCTCAGGTCGTGATCTCACAGTTCATGAGATCAAGCCCCACGTTGGGCTCTGCACTGACAGCGCGGAGCCTGCTTGGGATTCTCTCTCTCTCCTACTCTCTCTGCCCCTTCCCCACTAGTGTGCGTTCTCTCTCTCAAAATAAATTAACTTAAAAATAATCTTATTCTTCCTCCACTGAATTGTCTTGGTCCCTTGTTGAAAATCACTTGACTATAAACATGATGATGCATCTCTGGCTTCTTAATTCTATTCCATTGATCTGTATGTCTCTCTTTGCACCAGTAGCACACTATCTTGATTACTGTAGCCTTCTGGTAAGTTTTGAAATAGGGAAGTATGTGTTCTACAACTGGTTTTTCTTTTTCAAGATTGTTTTGGCTAGGGGCGCCTGGGTGGCTCAGTCTGTTGAGCGTCCGGCTTCAGCTCAGGTCATGATCTCCCAGTCAGTGAGTTTGAGCCCCGGATCAGGCTCTGTGCTGACAGCTCGGAGCTTGGAGCCTGCTTCTGATTCTGTGTCTCCCTCTCTCTCTGCCCCTGCCCTGCTCATGATCTGTTTCTCTCTCTTTCACAAAGAAAATAAACATTAAATTTAAAAAAAAAGATTGTTTTGGCTATTCTAGGTCTCTTGAATTTGCATATAAATTTTAGGCTCAGCTTGTCAGAAAAGCCAGCTGCGATTTTGGTGGGGCTTGTGTTGAACATGTAAATCAGTTTGGAGACTATTGCCATTGTAAGAGTTCCTTACATTTTATACCTTCTTTAAAAAATTTAATGATTTTTATTTATAATAATTTCAAAAGGGTTATGCTTTAAATTAAACACATTTTTTATAGCAAATGTATTAGTGAGCAAACTAAAATCATCCAACTTAGCTGGAGGGCATGACTTTGAAGGGGTCATGTAACTGCGACAGTGTGTGACATGATTAAGCATGCCCTTGGGAAGCCCGGCTGTTCAGGCCAGAAACGCCAGGTCCCTTCACGCTGCTGGGCGGTGCTGTGTCCCTGTCCTTCAGCGGAGGGAGGGCCTAACACCACAGCATGTGGAGCCCTTTCTGCTCTGGCTGGGATCAGACTTACCACCCTGAGTTGGAAGAGTGGCTTCCGCTCAGAGGAGACGGGCAGGAGAGCGAAGGCCTGGAGGTCTATCACGGGACTGAGGGTCACATTTCCAGGGGTGAACATCAGGAACGGAGCTGATTCAGGAGACGTCTCCAGCTCCAGCTCTGTATTGGGGTACAACCTAGCCAGCTGGAGAAAGAGGGCAGAGACTCAAGGGATGGCTGTATCAGGGAGGGGCAGAGGGGCTGATCCAAGCCTTCAAGGGCCTTTGACCAGCAGTGGAAATGTCACAGGATGGAAGGCATTATATTTTCCAGAACTCTTTCTAATAGACAGGTGTTGTGGTTGGAAAGTGTATTCTAATAAAGTGAGATACCCCTATGAGTGCACGGCAGGACCAGTGACGGTCACACAGTGCTGTCTATGCAGGCCAGCTTGTGTTGACTACAGTATAGGTTTGGGGCTGGAGCTGGACTGCCCCATTCAAGAGAGGGGGGACTGAGTGCTCTTCTCCACTCTACTGCCACTTCTCAGCTACACTCTACATAAACATCAAACAAATATCAATTAGTGGCCTAGCCCCAAGTTATTAGCCTGCCCAATGTGCCCTCCCCCCTTGTGGCCCAGAAGGGTCTTATATATGGGTGCTGGGCAAGGGCTATCCTCTCCCATGTGGTCCTCCCAGCGACCCAGTGGGTCCGGTATTACTATTGTCCCCATTCGACAGATGACGAAACTGAGGCCCAACCAGATGGCATTCTGAAGACAGAGAACAGCAGACCCAGGGTTAAAACATAGGCAATCAATCAACCAATCAATCAATCAATCAGAATCCAGATCCTGGGTCTTGATGCCACAAGGGGTCAGAGAATGAGGGGGATTTTGTACACAAAAGTTAGTAACTTTTATCTTTACCCACTCTTCCAATAGGTAAGCTGTTTGGAGAAAGCACATGAGCGGCTCGTGGCCATGCAAGTAAAATCTCCACCTTCGGTCTGGGTCGAGGGGCTGTCTTGCGCTCTGTGACTAGTGTCCATAGGTCTTACCTGGGGAATGATGACCCGGAATGAGTTGGTGTGCAGGTGGATCGGGGAGTCCAGGGGAATCTGCGGTAGGGGAAGCAGGAGGTTACTTGAGATGCGGGGCAGGATGTGGACTTTGAGGTCAGGCAGCCTGGGTTCAAATACGGCTCCTGCCACTTTTTGGAGGACTGCTTTCTGGCAAACTTTGCCCAGTCCTGCATCTGTAAAATGGGGATGATGACGCTGGGACCCACATGCAGAATAGGCAAGGACTGGGTGAGACAGTGTGCACACAGAGCACTAAGTGCTGGAATCTCAGTAAATTCTTAATAAAAGCCCATTTTGTTATTGTTTCTCAGGATGCTCCCCTCGAGGGCCGGTGAGATCTCGTATCCAGCGCAATCTGGATTTAATGGGGTCCCCCAAACCCTTCTCTAACCCTCTCTCGTGGTGCTGGTCCCTGCCAGCCCCCACGACTCACTCATCTTCTGGTGTGGCCAACCGCACCTGCACGCAGCCCGCCTTCCTTGAACTCTGCTCCCTCAAGATGTCCTCTTTCCGTGGGCTGCTCCTCTAGCTGTATGACATACTTATCACAGTGCTTGGCTGTGGGAGTGCGAGGCTCAGACTTCAGGGGGTCCCTTCCAGAAGGGCCCTTGGCTCCCAGCACTCTGCGGTCTCATTCAGGCACCACACCGTTCGTGCTGGGGCCGCACTCTCCCAGACAGCTCTCAGCCCCTGACGGAGAACAGCCAGGTGTATGTGGATCTGGAGAATTTTGGTAGGTCGCAGGCAGGACTAAGACAATGGGCCGAACAGGGGGACGCCTGGGCGGTGCAGTCGGTGAAGATCTGACTTCACCTCAGGTCGTGATCTCACGGTTTGTGGGTTTGAGGCCATCCGGCACTCCTTCCCAGTGCGCTTGCCTTCCCCGCCTCCATGGTGTCAGGACTGCGTCTCCCACTACGGGCTCTCCCTTCCTACTCCTCCTTCCTCTCCCCTTTGTCCTTCGTGGGGCGCTGCCCCTAATCGATCTCTTCTGAGTCTAGTGGCACCTTGGCATCTGCTGCCTGGAGGACCAGATAGGATACCTCAGAGTCTGGCTTATTTTTTTTTTAATTAAAAAAATTTTTTTAATGTTTTATTTATTTTTGATACAGAGAGAGACAGAGCATGAGAAGGGGAGGGGAAGAGAGAGAAGGAGACACAGAATCTGAAGCAGACTCCAGGCTCTGAGCTAGCTGTCAGCACAGAGCCTGACGAGGGGCTCGAACCCAGGAACGTGAGATCTGACCTGAGCTGAAGTCGGAGGCTTAACCGACTGAGCCACCCAGGCGCCCCTTTTTAATTTTTAAAAAATGTTTTATTTATTTTTGAGAGACAGAGAGACAGAGCATGAGGAGGGAGGGGCGGAGGGAGAGGGAGACACAGAATCTGAAGCAGGCTCCAGGCTCTGAGCTGTCAGCACAGAGCCCGACACGGGGCTCAAACCCATGAACCGCGAGATCATGACCTGAGCTGAAGCTGGAGGCTTAACTGACTGAGCCACCCAGGCACTCCGGGTTAGTTTTTAACGTACTACCAACAATAGCTCATCTGTATCGTGTGTCAGACACCAAGCTCTTTACAGATCCCTGGGGAAGAGGCAGCGCTGGGCTTGCACTGGCAGAAACTGAGGCACGGCCTGGATTTGAACCCAGATGGCAGGTTGCAGATTACACATTCTTTCCCTGGCTCCTGAAACCCGCTAACCTTGGTCCACAGGCCTGCCTGACGCTCTCTCCTGGGAACCCCCAGTCTCCTCCTTCCCCTACTCACGTGCTGGTTTTGGATGGTGAAGTTCATGCGCCCAGCCTGGTGGTAAACCCGGCTGGCTGTGTTGAAGACATATTCAGAGACAGCAAAGTAGACCATGTGGTCATGCTTCTCCGGCAGCCTGATGGCAGGGGCATCGAAGGGGGCTGGGGAGTGCTTGTTTCGGCCAAAGAATTCACCCTGGGGACAGAAAGAAGCATCACCCACCTAAGGTTCCTCCCAGAGAGGGGCCAGGCCCCGGGTCCTGAAAGTTTCCATCCGGCCCCACGGCGTTTAGACCCTGACAGCTGTCCCAAATCTGCCTGTTAACAGAGTTGGGTGGGGAGGCCTGTGCTGTGTCCCCCCAGGCTCCGGAGGGGGCCTCGGGGTGGAAAGCATGGACTCTGGAGATGACCTGTGTCTGCTTGAATCCTGGCCTGCCACTTGCTAGCTCTGGGACTTTGGGTGAGTCTCTAGCTTCCTGGTGCCTCAACCTCTTCATC
>NC_043711.1:86068304-86069306 GCF_006229205.1 Suricata suricatta | reverse complement strand
CCCCAGTATTTAAGAATAAGTCCTATTTAAGTCTCACCTCAGATGAGAAAGATATCCTAGATTTTCTCCTAGAAAGTTTTGGACTTGTTTTGGCATTTAAATCCTTAGACCACTTGGACTTGATTTTTGTGTGTGGTGTGAGGAAAGGATCCAACCACAGTCACCTCTCCGTATCTCAGTCATATTATCTGCAACTAGATACCAAATGCTCTGCCAGTTATGAGTGCCAATTTAGCATACGTGGTCATACCAACTTAGGAAAGCCTTGAAGTTTGCCTTTGCACCATGAATGAAGAACGTTTTACTGAGCACATTCAAATGACTGCATACTTAAGAGACAAGGCTGTTTCCACATATCAAATATATACCTATGTCCAACCAAACCATGCTTGTATTCATCACAAACCTACTGATCCTTTTGTTTACCTTTTGTTCCAAGATGTTTTTGAAATTGTTTTCAATTCTTTCATGGAAGAGGTTCAGGATCCAGCTGGAAAAAAAGAGGAAAGAAATCAGTATCCGCTCTATGATTAACTAGGAGTCCAGCAAGGAGGGCTCTTGGTGGACCTGATCTTCCCCCGTGGTCTCCCAAGAAAGGACCCCGGCGGATGAAGAACTCTCACGACTCTCAGTGGGAATGCAAATTGGCACAGCCACTATGGAAACCAGTATGGAAGAACCTCAACACATTAAAAATGGAACTACCGTGTGACCCAGCGATCCCACTTCTGGATATTTATCTGGAGAAAATAAAGATGCTAACTTGAAGAGATATCAGCACCTCTGTATTAATTGCAGCATTATTTATGATAGCCAAGATATAAAAACAACCTAAATGTTCATCAGTGGATGAATGGATAAAGAAAACGTACACACACACACACACACACACTGGAGTATTAGCCATAAAAATGGATGTCTTACTATTTACAACAACATGGCTGGTCTTTGAGGATATTATGCTCAGTGAAATAAGTCAGACAGAGAGAGACAAGTACCATA
>NC_043711.1:86066558-86068204 GCF_006229205.1 Suricata suricatta | reverse complement strand
GGATGGTGGCCAAGTTGGCACTGCCCTGGGGTCTGGTATTGTCATCGTCCTCAGGTCAACGTCTTGGCAGCGAAGGAGCAAGAAGCATAGTACATACACGCATTTATTAGAGAGCCGAGGGGCAAGGCAGAAGGGCTGCTGGGTGCAGGAGGCAGCTCTTGAACCAGAGGCTCCAACACCTCCTTCTTCGGCCCCTTCCCTTCCTCTTCCTGCTCTGGCTCCTGGCTGTCTGGGAATAAGGGATCCTAAGGAGCTTTGTGCCCGGTCTGCAGGCAGTACTCAGGATGGCCACCAGAGGGCCCCAAAGCAAAGCCAGAAGGAGAGTCCGGAGAATTCCATTCCTCAACTTCCCACCAGCCTACTTACGCCTCCCAAGGTCAAGATTTCCAGCTTGGAGGCTCCAGAAGTCCGCAGTCTTCCGATTTTCCACCTTCAGCTATTCCTACACCACCTCTAAGACTTTGCTTTCTCACCTATCCATCTACTTAATATTTACTTTACATCAACTGGCCTTTAAGACTCATGTCCATTTAATAAAAAATACAGAAACTTTATATCACTTGTCAATGGAAATCCTTTGGCATACGCACGATATAACTGGGAAAAAGGGATACAAGAGATTGAAAGAACCCTCTGGAAGCCAGGCTGGATACTGGAGCCTTGATGGATAATGCCCCTTTTTGATTAAAAGTGTTCAGTATACATCGGCCCCAAACCAAGACTGCTCCTTTGATGTAGGAAGAAAGAGAGAAAGGATCGCAAAGAGGATGGCTTGTTCACTCCATCATTCTGCACGATGCAATACGAGGTTCACAACCACTTAAAATTAACACTTTGCTTGGGGGAAGTTTCCCCACTTTGGGAACCACTGTTTGTGCAAACACCAAGCCAGCTTGCTTCAGGTGGGGCACAAGGAAAGGGCAGTGCCACGCAGGCAGCTGGCCCTGCAGGGGCCTGACCTCACCCACCCCAAGTCCCTGGGTCAGAGGTCCTGTCTCTCTTATCTCTGTTTGCCCACTCAGCCTCGTCGGGGCGCAGTCAGGGCTCGTCTCTGAAACTGACCAGACCTGGGGTTCAGCCTCTCTGACATCTGCCTCATCCCCTCTTCCCCCACTGGACACGTGATATTTAGATTATTCTGGCGCATGTTTCCTGCATTTGTAGGGCAGAGACCACAACTTGTGTCTGGCCTCAGCCTGCTGCACAGGGCTACTGGGGCATAAATGGCAAGGAAAATAACCTCATGCCATTTACACTGCCCTTCCTGTGTGCCAGGCACCTGTCAGTGCCTGGGTGCCTCACGTTCTATGGTCTTCCCAACAGCTTTTCAGCGTAGATGCCGTGATTATTTCTGTTTTATAAGCAAGGTAAGCCAGTTAACCACAGCATCACAGAAAAGTTGCAAAGCTGGGATTTAAACCCAAAGGTCTGACTGCAGGACTCGTGGTCAAGAGCAAAGATTCCGGGAGGTGAGATGCAAGTGAGAAATGACTCTCCCACAGTAATACTGGTGAGTGCTCTGAGCACATCCTGTGTGCCAGGGGCACTAAGTGGTTATAGAGTCAAATCCTTACCAACCCCCTTCAAGGTGGGGCTCATTGCCCCCATTTTACAAATGAGTAGAGTGAGGCTGCAGGGGGTCCATC
>NC_043711.1:86064413-86066458 GCF_006229205.1 Suricata suricatta | reverse complement strand
CTGGAAAAGGGATCACCAGGCAGGTGTATAGTGGCGCAGCAGGGGCGCACCTGGGTGTAAATACCCCAACTCCTCTCTCGTTCCTGCCTGTGCCCCCCCCCATCAGCCAGCAGCAAGAGAGACTGAGGCATGAATCCGCAGATGCCACCCCCCAGGATGCAGAGAAAGGCAGAAAGGGAACTGGCAAGGGGCAGTGACAGAACGAATAGCCAATTACCTCTTTGCTAGACATGAATTTACTGGATGACCATGTTGGGGGGAAATGTCAACGGAAACGCAGGATCTTTTAATCCTGTCAGTTTCAGGGGCATTTATCTCTCAGGAAGTCCAGAGACTGTTAGCTGTGCATTTACTCAAATGGCAAGTGTTTTCTGGAAACACTTTGGAAAAGGAAACTTTTAGTTGAGCCAGGGTGGCTTCAAACCACTGTATTGTTTTTTTTTTTTTTAATTTCTTAATGTTTATTTATTTTTGAAAGAGAGAGAAAGACCATGAGCAGGGGAGGGGCAGAGAGAGGGGGAGACAGAATCTCAAGCAGGCTCCAGGCTCTGAGCTTTCAGCACAAAGCTCGATGTGGGGTTCAAACCCACGAACTGTGACATAATGATCTGAGCCGAAGTTGGACGCTTAACCAACTGAGCCACCCAGCCCCCCTCCACCACTGTATAGTTTTAACTGGGTGGTCATAACACCCCATTTCTCGGGAGCAAGGCCATGAAATTCTGTGGTTTACACACACACACACACACACACACACACATGCACACACATGCACACATTGGAGAAGAACGCAGTGGAGACCAGAGAAACATTTTAACTCGCTTGTTATGGTGGTGACAGCCGCACGGTTGGGTGCTACTGATGTGGACACAGAAGCATGAATACCCATGGTCCTGACCCAAATGGGGAGCTGGAACTACTCAATCATTCATTCAACAGACATTATTGATCCCCTATTTGTCAGATCCTGAACTAAATGCTAGGAATAAAAAATGATATGGAGTGGGGGAAGGAGACATAAAGTAGATTAATATCTATTGAATTACTTTCCACACAGTTGTGATAACATGCTCATAAGGAGAATCCAGATGCTATGAAAATAGAGGACTTGCCTAGCATTTGAGCAGAGAGAGTTTCTTCGCAAAAAGGATATCTGAAATGAGCCTTGATTCTTAGTAAAAGAGGAGGAGAGGGGATCTTCTCTGGTGGAGGATGAAACATGTGCAAAGATCCTGAGGCATGAAAAGTCTGTACTTCCCAGGAAGGGAGCGGAGGTAACTGAAGGGGAGGGATTCATTAGAAAAAGTGAAAGGAATAGGCAGGAGCCAAACTCCAGTCTGTATCCCAATGTCAGGCAGTGGGAAGCCATTGATGTATTTTAAGAAAGGCAGTGAGGGGACCCTGGGTGGCTCAGTTGGTTAAGCATCCGGCTTCGGCTCAGGTTATGATCTCATGGTTCGTGGGTTCGAGCCCCACATCAGGCTCTGTGCTGACAGCTAGCTCAGAGCCTGGAGCCTGCTTCAGATTCTGTATCTCCCTCTCTCTGACCCTCCCATGCTCACACTGTCTCTATCTGTCTCTCAAAAATAAATTTTAAAAAGTTAAAAAAGAAAAGATAAGAAAAGAAAAGCAGTGGTATAATCAGACTGGCTTTTTTAAAAGATCACTTCCTAAGAGATTAGAGCAGGTCAGAGTGAGTGGAGGGAGACCAGAGAGAAGAGTGGCCGTTGTCCAGGTGAGAGGCGACGATGTCCCAGGCAGATGATGGCAGCAGACGTGGGGGAAAGGGCTTGTGGCAGATTTAGGAGACCGGACTGAATCTGGGCCACAAGAGGAGGAATGAGGCCAGGATGACTTATGAAGTCTGTGATCCACAGAATGTTTCCTGCTGCTTCAATCTGTTAGAACTTCTACTCAGTGTCGAAGGGGCACTCAGAGATGTCAGAGGGGTGGGCTTTTCTGGAAGCAACACACCACCCACAGCTGTCAGGAACTCCAGCCATGCCCTCTACGGCCAGCATCATCCAGATCCACCCAGGGCCCAA
>NC_043711.1:86063313-86064313 GCF_006229205.1 Suricata suricatta | reverse complement strand
TATGGTACTTGTCTCTCTCTGTCTGACTTATTTCACTGAGCATAATATCCTCAAAGACCAGCCATGTTGTTGTAAATAGTAAGACATCCATTTTTATGGCTAATACTCCAGTGTGTGTGTGTGCGTGTGTACGTTTTCTTTATCCATTCATCCACTGATGAACATTTAGGTTGTTTTTATATCTTGGCTATCATAAATAATGCTGCAACTAATACAGAGGTGCTGATATCTCTTCAAGTTAGCATCTTTATTTTCTCCAGATAAACATCCAGAAGTGGGATTGCTGGGTCACACGGTAGTTCCATTTTTAATGTGTTGAGGTTCTTCCATACTGGTTTCCATAGTGGCTGTGCCAATTTGCATTCCCACTGAGAGTCGTGAGAGTTCTTCATCCGCCGGGGTCCTTTCTTGGGAGACCACGGGGGAAGATCAGGTCCACCAAGAGCCCTCCTTGCTGGACTCCTAGTTAATCATAGAGCGGATACTGATTTCTTTCCTCTTTTTTTCCAGCTGGATCCTGAACCTCTTCCATGAAAGAATTGAAAACAATTTCAAAAATATCTTGGAACAAAAGGTAAACAAAAGGATCAGTAGGTTTGTGATGAATACAAGCATGGTTTGGTTGGACATAGGTATATATTTGATATGTGGAAACAGCCTTGTCTCTTAAGTATGCAGTCATTTGAATGTGCTCAGTAAAACGTTCTTCATTCATGGTGCAAAGGCAAACTTCAAGGCTTTCCTAAGTTGGTATGACCACGTATGCTAAATTGGCACTCATAACTGGCAGAGCATTTGGTATCTAGTTGCAGATAATATGACCGAGATACGGAGAGGTGACTGTGGTTGGATCCTTTCCTCACACCACACACAAAAATCAAGTCCAAGTGGTCTAAGGATTTAAATGCCAAAACAAGTCCAAAACTTTCTAGGAGAAAATCTAGGATATCTTTCTCATCTGAGGTGAGACTTAAATAGGACTTATTCTTAAATACTGGGG
>NC_043711.1:86055190-86063213 GCF_006229205.1 Suricata suricatta | reverse complement strand
CTTTTAATCCAACTGACTTTGGTGCTTCCTGAGAAATCAGGCAACTTGATCGTGGACAGCTCCTTCTTCAGGGTGGCTATTCCATAGCGGTGGGCTGAGGGGAAATAGGGGGAGTCAGCTCATTCCCTGGGAGGTAGCCACGCCTAGCAGCCAGTGGCTGGGATTTGAAATCACATGGCCTGGGACTAAATGTAGGACTTTCCATTTACTATTGGTGTGCTCCCAAGCAAGTCCCGTAAATTCCTTGAGCCTCACTTCCCTTCATCCGTACAATGGTCATAATAATACCAACCTAAGACCGAGAATTCAATTAAATCATGAATTCCAAGTGCTAGGTGACAGTTGTTATTTATTCATTCAACAAGGTCATGGAAGCAATGACACAACACCATGGGAGTTTTGAGGAATCCATTACTGCAGAGTAGTCAAACCTTAGGGTTTTTCACTCTTGCCTAGACCCTATGTTAACAATGCTGAGTCCCGGGCCCAGCTTCAGTCGATGGATCTTTGAAATCTGTATTTTAACATGTGTCCCAGCAATTCTAGGGCAGTCCACTGACACCCTGGGGAAAATCCTGGTCTAGCTCCATCCTTAGCCCCTGATATTCAAGATGAGGAAACTGAAGCCCATAGAGGGACATAGCCAAGGTTCCTAAGCCAGGCAGGAGCAGAGCTCCAGCCTGAGACCCCTTGTTCTGGTTACTACAGTACTCTGGTGGGCAACACCGGGCATCAGAGGAATGGCCAACCCCCCCCTTACCATACTCCAGGCCTTTTCTGGTGATTCTGGCCACGAACCCAGGATTAGATGCCCCTTCTTCAAACCCAGAGACCTCTGCCAGCAGCAATAGGGCCACCACCACACAGTATGGTCTGGCCATCATCCTGTCTTCAGCAGCGTCCTGGGCAGAGGTGAGTCAGACTCTTCTGACAGCAGAACTGAGGTGCTTATAAAGCTAGGGGCCAGATGAGGAACTGAGCCAGTTGGAAGAGAAGACGGGGAAGGTTCAAGGCTTTCGGGCAGCCCAATTTTTAGCAACTTGAGATGGGGAGAAAGTCGCTTGTGAAATTGTTTGAGGTTTCTTTCTGGCCGAGGGTAGCGGAAGTGGGGCCACAACCTCCACCCTCTTCCTCTTCAAAGCTCGCCTGCCCAGTATTGCCAGAGGAGGCCTCCTGCCATGCCTCTCTCGTGATGAACACCTCCATTCATTCTCCATTTTCTACAGACTGAAATGTAAACACCCCATGTGGCAGCGGAGCTTGGCCCGGGTGCACCTCTCCAACTGGAGCTTCTGCTGCCTGAGCCAGCTAAGCCTGCACCTGAGCTTGGCTGGCGTTCTCCGCTTCCATCGTGCAAGACGACCTCAAGTCAGGCCACACATGCAACCAGTGGATTCTGCAACTGTAGGCTCCAGACGGTTGTAGATTTTCTTTTGCTGTTGTTGTTGTTGTTTAAGTTTAAAGTATATTTATTTATTTTGAGAAAGAGAGAGGGAGAGAGAGAGAGAGAACACAGGCATGGGAGGGGCAGAGAGAGAACCCCAAGCCGGTTCCGTGGTGTCAGTGCACAGCCAGTAATAGGGCTCGAATCCACGAACCGTGAGATCATGACCGGAGCTGAAATCAAGAGTCAGACGCTTAACTGGCTGAGCCACCCAGGTGTCCCTTGCCTACATGTTTTCTAAATCAACTTTATTAGGATATAATTCATATGCAGTGAAATGCAGACATTTTAAGTGTACGGTTCAATGAGTTTTAACGCAGGGAAACACCTGTGTGATCACATCATAATCAAGATAACATTTGCATCCCCCCAAGAATTTCCCTCGTGTTCCTTACCAGCCCATCTCTGATCCCACCTCTTTTCCCAGAAAACCGCTGACCTGCTTTCTGTTGCCATCCATTCCTTTTGTCTGTTCTAGAGCTTTCTGTGAGTGGAACCATACCATATGCATACTGACTGTGCTCACTGGCCTCTTTCATGGAGTGTTCTGTTTTTGAGATTAATCCGTGTTATTTTCTGCGTCAATAATTCATTCCTTTTTATTGTAGAGCAGTGCTCCGCACAGCTGCACGATCAATCCTTTTATTGTGTTGTATCGTATTTTTAATTTTCTTCAAATAAGAAATACATTCACACGGCTCAACAGTCAGTCAATATAACAAGATGTACAGTGAGCAGCCTGGCTCTGAACCCTCTTTTGCGTCTTCCCAGCTCCTATCTCCTTCCAGTCAAATCGACATGGAGTCCCACTGCAGTTAACTGTCAGGAGACCTCGAAGTGCTGTGACACCTTCTACCCTAGGGGCCTGTGGGAGCCCCGAGAGGGAGCAATCAAGACAGGAGACTTGGTTTGAGTTTTGAAGTAGTACTTACAGGAGTTTGGCAGACAGCCACAGAGGGGAAGGGGAACCTGAACACCGGGAACGACACCAGCCAGAGCACAGAAGCCTGAGGCAGCACTGTGGGATCCAGAAAGCACAAGGAATTGTGGGAAAGCAAAGGGTGTGGGGCTGGAGATGGAAGAGAAAGTGAGGGAGGATGAGGCACAAACACGGGCAGAATCTCCTCTGAAAGGACCTTGTTCAGGTATGAACGTGGAAGAGTTTTCATTTTCCTGTAATTGACAATCCCCATGTTGTGTTAAATTCCCCTTTTGCCCTTTCGCGACACCTCAGTCCTGATTCAAAGCTTTCTGTCACGGTCGATTTAAGACTTGGTCCCGTCCAGGTAAACCTGCATCTCATATTCTACTGCTTGATGTTTGCCCTCAGCTCCGTGCAGACTTCCGGAGCCTCTCGTGGCTTGGAGTGAGCGAGCGTGTATGTGCGTGTGCATGTGTGTGCATGTCCACACCCGTGTGTTTGTACACGAACGTGTGTGTGTGTGCTTGCATGGATATGCTTGTACGTGTGTGCACGGAGGGCTGGCTTTCTCTTTCCTGCACCCTCCCTTCCCTGCTCTGACCTGTAAGAAGGAGAGGGGGCCACCTGGGGGAACTGAATGTCCTTTGTGTTTACCTCAGTGGCAGTGAGGTGACTGTCCCCGTCCCTGAGCCTCATCAGCACCGCCCCAACCTGATATCTGTCAGCTCTTGGTAGGTAAATGGAGGCCCCGTTGGGTCCTGTTAGTGAGACTCAATTCCAAGCAGCTGCTCCAGGCAAGAATCAACCCTTGGGAGAATAGTTCTTTATGTGTGGCCCCCGATTTCATGTCCTCACTCTGAGGCCTGTGGCCAGGGATGGGACTTCAGGGACAGAGTCTTGCCTCTTCTTCGTTGGCTTGTTACTGAGCCAACATTTCTAGGAGTGGTTCTCCTGGGGGCCCTTTTGTCTCAGCTTTGTTTAGGGGGATGGTCAACAGTCTTCTCCTCTCTCCGATCAGATCGGACAGAGAAGGGATAGTAGGGGGCTTTGTTTACAACCTCCCGGGAGCAGTTTAACCAGGAGCCTGGCCAGGTGGGGGTTCGGTTCTGCCCAGAGGCCCAGCAGCAGCGGGAGGATGTAGAAGGTCTTGGTTAAAGGTGCCCACGCGGTTGGGCTCTGGAATGATTTGGGAGACAGATCCTATTACCCGTAGTACTGCTAGGGCTCCTCTGACCACGTGAGCAACCGAGAGGATTAAATAGCAGAAGTTTATTTTCTCACAGTTCCGGGGCCACGGTGTCTGAAGTTGGGATATCAGTGGCGCGGGGTCCTCCTCACGGCCACGAGGGAGAATCTGCTCCAGTGCCTGCCCCTCGCTCCCTGTGGCTCTGCCAACCTTTGGCATTCTGTGGCTTATAAATGTGTCACCCCGAAATCTGCCCTCAGCATTGCGTGGTGTTCTCCCTGTGTGCATCTGTCTCCAACTTTCTCTTTCATGAGGACGCCAGTCAGACTGGATGAGATGCCCACCCTACTAACCCATCCTAACTTATTCCCTCTGCAATGGCCCTGTTTCCAAACAGCATCACATTTGGAGACACTGGGGGCTACGATTTCTGCGTATGAGTTTGGCAGGGGGCGCAATCCAACTCATAACAGTGTCCCATCGTCTGTATGGAGTGAGGATAGCAGTTAAAGTCTCAGCAATGCTGAGATCTGAGTCAAGGTCCCACACGACTCTTCCTCCATAAGCCTGTATCCCGTCCCCGAGAGGGGCCTAATGCTGCCCACCTTGTAGGAGTTTTGTGGGGATTAAATAGAGTGTCTGGTACCCTAGGCAGTGAGGTCATATGCCCTGGGGACCATCCCTTGAGCTGACCTCCTGAGACATCTCATTCTTGCCAGAGATGTGAAATTGGCAGCAGAGAAAAGTGCCTAATTGTGGCTTTCATTTCTCCTTTGGCTGCAACTCGAGGTCAGAGCCAGGAGATTGGGAGTTCATGTGTCAGAGCTCCAGGCTTAAAGCCCTGCAAAAACTCTGTGCTGAAAACATGGCTTTGGGACATTTTTTGCAGACACTGCCCTCTTCATCAGACCCCCAGGGCCTCCTGCACCTTCTCACCCAGCGTTCCCTCCTCTGGGATTGGCCTCCTCACGGCCTCCCTCCCAAAAGCCTCTTCTTCCAAGGACAGAGAGGGTGTGCCTACCTGTGAACACCCATGGGTGGCCTAGGCATGGCATATTTCTTCTCTTCCTCAGTGGGACCACTTGACCTCTCTCTTAGGTCCACCCCAGGCCTGTATAGACCTTAAGCTGCAGGAGGGGGCATTGCATCTGTCACTGGTCCTTTATCTGGGCTCAATTCCATCCCTCAGCTTCTTCCAGGACTGGCCTGAAGCCCTAGTTTACCTGATTGCAAAACATCTCTACAGGCAATATCGATACACGGTAAAAAGGCAACACATGATATAAAAGGGTGACAGTAACTCTTCCTTCTACCTGTCCCCGGTCTTCCAGCTTTCTGCCCCAGAGGCGGTGTATTTCTCTTCCTTGCAGATGTACTTGGTGATGCAAAAGCACACGTCGTAACCCAAATTCTCTCCATCTTACTTTCTGCACTTAATAGATCTTGGAGATAGCTTCACACAGCACACACAGAGCTGGTTCATCTATCTTAATGAGGGCAGGGTGATTACAGATTCACAGTTTGTTTGACCTGCCTCCTCTTGACGGACATCTGGATTAGTTCTGTTCTTGCCGGGGCAAACTTCCCCGCAAATGACATCGTTGTGCAAATGTATCCATGCGTATGTCTGTGGGAATTCTTGGAAGCACACACACTGGCTGGTGGGATATTTGCATTTGCAAGTTTTGCCAAATTGGTGCTACATTTCCTTCTAACAAGTTGAACTCGCTCACATCAGTTTGTTTCCTCTAGGGAGAGGTTGGGGGCTTTGCCCCTGAAACATGTGCCAGGAGCCGGAACCCGCTGCTCATTTGTGGCCTATCTCAGAACTACTTCCTGTTCACATGGCCTGCCTTTTTTTTTTTTTTAAATCACTTTTTCCCCTCTAAAACATTTGGTTCTTTACTGTCAAAACCACATGCTAAAATACATATACTGTGTGTAAAGACAGTCTTTCTTGTATTAACACTGCATACCTTCCTTCCAACACACTATTAGACCCGTAGTAGGCACTCCATACATATTTGATGAAGGAATGAATGAATGAATGAATGAATGGAGACTGATAAACTTAAGACCTTGACTGTTCATCTCTCACACTCAAGTGAGCAAGATGAAGAAACATTATGTAGGAACACCAAGTGGTTGCCTAAACCTGGGTTTTTATTATGTCTACTCCTCCTCCATGTGATTCTAGTAAATTCTGAGTTGTCTAAGGCAGTCAGTATGGTTCCTTTGCCAGTGATTAGTTTAGAAAAGGTATGTGATCCAATCCTGGCCACCAATAGGTATAGAAATCCCCTCATGAAGGTTTCCTAACTGACAACATATAAGCTGTGTGGGGAGACATAGCCTGCTGCTGTTGGAGGTTGTCATGGAAGTGTGTGATACCTGGAGCTGTGGCAGCCACCTTGGCATATTGAGGGGGACCAGCCAAGGTAGGCTGACAGGCTGAGGATGGGTGGGTGAGGTTTTATGCCGGCACTGTCTCCCCTAGCATCTCCTAGAGTCTCTGTTGCTTCTGTGACCAGTTCGCTCTACACCCTGGGAATTTTCAGCCATCACACTTTTCTACGAACAGAATGCTAACTGAGAACTCTTTCCTGTTTGCCTACAAATTCTGCACATTGGCCCCAGGACTCTTGACTCTAGAAGTGTCAAGACAAAGTCTGATGCCTTTCACACTCATTTCATCCATATATTATTCCCTTTGCTTGTCCCATACAAATTCATGGTGCACCTGTCAGCACGTGCTAGAGCACAGGTGTCATGGGAGCCTTGTCCCAAGGCTGGCTGCTACTCAGCTGTCGGGTTCCAGCTTGCAGCGTCCCCTCTTGGGGTGGCCTTCTTGGGTGACTCCATGCCCATGGGCCCCACCCTGTGCCGCCATCACCATGCTCTACCTGTGAGCACCAGTGACCTCTTCAGTCCTTAATTTGTGGCAGCATCACTCCTGAAGGGTATTTTGCTAGATATAGAACCCAGTTGTTCTTTTCAAAACCCTCAAGATGTTATAGATGGAGGCTGTTTCACGGCTTCCATCATTGCTGGTGAGTCACGGATCCCTCAAATCACTGTGCCCCTATTATGGTGTTTTTTGGTGACTTCTGTCAAAACTTTCTCCTACTCTTTGTTTTTAACAGTTGTATTATGGTGTAGCTGAGTGTGGTTTTCTTTGTATTTATCCTGCTAGGGTTAGTTGAACTTCTTTAACCTGCAATTTTTTATTTTTCATGAAATATGAGACACTTCTGAATTATGGTTATTATTAAAAATTTTTGTTTGTCTTTATTCACTCTCTTTTCTCTTTCTAGACCTACAATTACATGCACATTGAGTCTTTTGATGTCATTATATTAGTTCTTGAGGCTCACTTCATTGTCCCTGCCCCTCCCCCCCATTTTTTCTCTCTCTGTTCTTCAGATTGGATACTTTTTCCTGAGGTTGCTTACCCTTTTTTTTTCTTTCCCTACCATTTTCTTTTCTTCTCTTTAAAATATTTTTTAAATGTTTATTTATTTTTGAGAGAGAGAGAGAGAGAGAGCGAGCAAGCAGGGGAGGGGCAGAGAGAGAAAGAGATACAGAATCTGCAGCAGGCTCCAGGCTCTGAGCTGTCAGCACAGAGCCCAAAGTGGGGCTTGAACCCACAGATCATGAGATCATGACCTGAGTCAAAGTAGATGCTTAACTGACTAAGCCACTCAGGCACCCCTCCCTACCATTTTCAGTCTGCTGTTAAATCCATCCAGTGAATGTTAAGATTTCAGATACTGTGAGTTTTCAGCTCTTGATTTCCATTTGGTTCTTTTTAAAAGCTTTTGCGGAGATGTCCCATGTGTTCATACACCATGAGTGTGTTTTCCATACGTCCTTGAGTGTAGTCACAGGAGGTGCTTTAAAATCCCCATCAGGGCACTGGGGTGGCTCAGTCACGTAAGCATCAGACCCTTGATTTCAGCTCAGGTCATGATCTCGTGGATCTTTGTGAATTTCAGGGATCGAGCCCTGCGTCAGGCTCTGTGTTGGCAACATGGAAGCTGCTTAGGATTCTCTCCCTCTCTCTCTCTCTGCCTGTCTCCCTCTGCCTCTCTTCCATGCTGTCTCTCTCATGCATGTGCTCTCTCTCTCTCTCAAAATAAATAAATAAATAAATAAATAAACAAACAAACAAATAAACATTTAAAAAATGGCATATCAGATAAAGGGCTAGTATCCAAAATATACAAGGAGCTCACTAAACTCCATACATGAAAAATGAATGATCCAGTGAAGAAATGGGCAGAAGATCTGAACAGACACTTCTCCAAAGAGGACATCCAGATGGCCAACAGGCACATGAAATGATGCTCAGCGTCACTTATCATCAGGGAAATTCAAATCAAAACCACACTGAGATACCACCTCACATGGGTCAGAGTCGCTAAAATGAGCAAATCAAAAGACTATAGATGCCGGCGAGGATGTGGAGAAA
>NC_043711.1:86017461-86055090 GCF_006229205.1 Suricata suricatta | reverse complement strand
AGGCAGTTACTTTGCTTAATCTTAAATGGAGAACTTGGTCTTCTCTGTGCTGGGAAGGAGCTGAAATCTCAGTTCAGTTATTCACGCATCACTGGGCTGTTTAGGATCAGAATTGTACCTGTTTTCAGCAGTCAATCAGAAAGTTACGCAGACTTTATACACAGAATTTGAGGCTCCTTCCTTTTTTTTTTAATGTTTATTTATTTTGAAAGAGAGAAATAGAGATTGAACAGGGGAGGGGCAGAGGAGAGGGGGACAGAATCTCATGCGGGCTCTGCACTGCCAGCGTGGAGCCTGGTGCAGGGCTCAAACTCACGAACTGTGAGATCATGACCTGAGCTGAAATCAAGAGTCGGACGCTTAACTGACTGAGCCACCCAAGGCACCCTGAGGGTCCTCCCTTTCTGAGAGGATTCTTCCTTTCCTTTCAGCCACAATGGGTACCCCAAACTCTGTCTTCTGGTCCTTCAAGTCAGCAAGACTGTTGCCTCCCCTCAAATTAAAATCCATAAAAAAAGTGGAAACTCACCCAGCGTTGATCCCTTATTTCAAGTTTGAACTCCTCTCTGGTATCTTTCGGCTTTGGATGGCTGCCCAGTGCCTTCCAAGAGTTGGTCTGCACATTTTGTCCAGCATTTGAAGTGGCTCTTTAAGAGAGGGTGGTCTGGTAGGAGCTACTGAGCCAATACTTGATGCAGAATCTCCATTCCCTGCCTTGCACTTCCGTGCACTTGCACATTTTTAATTTTTTCTTTTAAGTGGACTTTATTTGTAGTCATTTATGTTTTAAGCTTCCTGTATAATTAAGGTACAGTGTGAGAGTGGCTTCAAGTGTACAATATCGTGATTCCACAATTCTGTGCCTCACCTCCATCGTTCCCACTCATGGCCAGTGCTCGTCCTTCATTCAGGATGATCTCTCTCTGCAGGTGACACAGCTGATCATTCCCTCCTTGAGACACTCGCTTCACCTGTCTTTGGGGACAACACCTTTTCCAGCATTCTCTCTTACCTCACTTAGCATTTCTTCTCAGGATCCTTTGCTCACACCTGCTTCTCTTAACTTCTAAACGTTGGAGTTTTCTGGGCTGCGGCCTTGGCCTTCCTCTCTTCTCTCACTTCCTAGGTGACCTCCTCTAGTATCTCCTGGCTCTGCATGTCTTCTATATGTATAAGGCTCATGTTATATTTCCAGCTCCTACCCCCCTCCTGAGTTCCAGACTCATAGCACTAAATCTCCACCCAGCATCTCCATGTGGGTGTCTGGTAGGCATCTCAAAGGGCTCCTTCACTCATCCATTTAGTAATTAAGCCAAGTGCTTAATCTTTTTCCCATTAGACTTCATGCCACCATTAGCAAGTCCTGGTCATGCTAGGGTCCAGAATCTGGCCAGTCCCTCCATTACCGCTGCTCATCCAAGCCGCCTGTGAATCTCTACCTGGACTATGGCGAATAGCTTCTTATCATCTCCCCGATGCTGTTCTTGCTCTTTTGTAGCCCATGCGCCATGTAGCAGCCAGAGCCAGCCTTTAAAAAAAGTTGGTGTGATTATGTCACTTTCTTGTTTAAAACACTTGGATGACTGCCCATGTCTCTGAGGACAAAACCTAAATCCCACAAGTCCTTCCACTGACCCACGGAGAGAGGTTGGCCTCACTTAGAGACTAGTAACTGTAGCCCTTCACCCAAGAGATGCGCTGATTTCTTTATTCCTTGTATCTTCTTGGTAAAGGAACGCTGAAGCCTGTGGGGAAGGGGCCGCTGGGCAGGTGGATTGAGAAAGTTGGCATTGCTCTGAGGAGGGGTGGGCAAGACTCATCATACACTCTCCAAATAGAAGAATTCGATTCCCCCCTGATTTTTAATAAAAGTCAGTCCTTCCCGGTATATTTTTGTCTGTATTTATAACACCTAACAGAGTATTTCATAATCCCCAAATAACCTCAGCAAGGCCTAGGATGCAATGCGTGTGCAGCAGTGGGAAAAACGCCATATATGATTGGGTCTCTTTTCTCAAAGGGCTTCAGAATGTGGACTCTCAAGAAACTAATCCTCAACAATAAATTTGTGTCTTTTCATTGGACCGATATCATCTCTGGTGCATTACAAAGTAATGTTTAAAAAACAGACCCGGGGCACCTGGGTGGCTCTGTTGGTTGAGGACTCGACTTCGTCTTGGGTGGCAATCTCCCAGTTTGTGAGTTCAAGCCCCACATCAGCTTGCTGCTGTCAGCAGGGAGTCCACTTTGGATCCTCTGTCCTCCTCTCTCTGCCTCTCTCCTACTTGCGCTCTCAAAAATAAATAAAACATTAAAAAAAGATCCTACACTTGCCTAAGCACACTTATTTTTTGTGTGATAGTTTAATAGCAGTTATAATGTAAATGTAAGTATCTAAAAATTTTAAATGTTTATTTATTTTTGTGTGTGTGTGTGTGTGTGTGTGTGAAAGAGAGAGAGAGAGAGAGAGAGAGAGAGAGAGAGAGAGAGAGAGAGAGTGCGCAAACAGGGGAGGGGCAGAGAAAGAGGGAGAAACAGAATCCCAAGCAGGTGCCACACTGTCAGCACAGAGTCTGACTCAGGGCTCAAACTCATGAACCGTAAGATCATGACCTAAGCTGAAACAAAGAGTCAGACACCCAACTGACTGAGCCACCCAGATGCTCCATAAGTATCTAAATTTTTATGCATTTTTGTAATTCAAACTTGAAAACCTATTCAGAATTTCTTCATTTTTAAAAATAGTCCAGGCACCTCCAGATGGAAAGGGTCCAAACTTGTCAAAAGGCTCAGAGCTGTTTTAGGTTATTCACAGTTATGGGTATTTCTTTTGGAGGTAAAGAACATGTTCTGAAATTAGCTACTGGTGATGTGCATACTAAATACTAAAAAAAAAAAAAAAAACCCAAACCAAACCCACTGAATTACACACTTCGAAGAAGTGAATTTTATAGTGTGTGAATTACATCTGGGTGAAGCTGTTCTAAAACAATGAACCTGGGGCCCCTCCCACCAGGGGCGCATCCTCACGTGTTCCTCAGACCTCGTGACCTTGGCTTAGCGCTGTGCAGCAGAGATGTAACATGAGCCACAGCTGTAATTTAAAACTTTTTGGATTTCTACCAGGAGTCAAACCCGGATCCGCAGCCTCCAGCCCAGGGGACACTGGCAGTGTCCCAGCCAGAAAGACGTGGCAGACACTCAGCCAAGCTCCCCGGAAGGGACTGAAGTCCTCCCCGTCTCCACAACCGAAACCCTCTAATGCTCTGGGACTCCAAAGCTCTCAGATGTCTTTAAAAATATGCTTCTTATATTTTATATTTTTCCAATCGTTCTTAGCAAGAGACTTGTCTTATTGCTGTCTTTATTATTTTTTTAAGTTTATTTATTTATTTTGAGAGAAACAGGGAGTGCTTGCTTCAGCAGCACATATACTAAAAATGAGAAACAGAGACAGTACGGATGGGGGAGGGGCAGAGAGACACATACAGAGAATCCCAGGCAGAATTCCCACTCTCAGTGCAGAGCCCGATGTGGGGCTTGAACACACAAAATCATGAGATCATGACCCGAGCTGAAACCAAGAGTCAAATACTTAACTGAGCCATCAGTTTTTTTTTTTAACATTTATTTATTTTTGAGAGAAAGATACACAAAATGCAAGTGGGGCGGGGACAGAGAGAGAGAGGGAGACACAGAATCCATACTGGGTTCCAGGCTCTGAGCTGTCAGCACAGACCCCGATGCGGGGCTTGAACTCACGAACTGGGAGATCATGACCTGAGCCAAAGTCGAATGCCCAACCAACTGAGCCACCCAGGCGCCCCTATTTCTTGAAGATCTTCTTTAAAAAGACAGGAGTGGGTGCAGGGTGGCCAGGCAGGAGACTAAGGCAGTGGTCTAGGTGAGGCATGGTGGTGACTAGGACTGGGGTGGTAGAGATAATGAGAGAGATCTCTGTGTGCCAACATGAAAGGTAAGGACATACTTTCAGGTGAATGAAGTTAGGAGCTCAGAAGTACCTAAAACATGATATCACTTTTTGTTAAAAATTACATACTCAGAACGGGGTAGTATTCTTTTGATTTTGATGTGTTTTTCTCTTTTGCCTTTCCCGGCCATAATCTTTTCTCCATTACACCTTAGATGTCTTTTTGGCCAGGGGGAAATTCAAATCTGTTACAGAAAGAATGCCAAGGAAGACCGCAGCGTCTGCTTTTGCTATTCAAACATTAGATTTCATGACAGACAATAGCGTTGCTAATTGACTTCTCCAAATTCTTATATCAATCAGCAAACTTGGAGAATCTGTCCCAGTAGAATTTGTAGGGATGTGGAAGTAGGTACTGCGGTCCACCATGAGTGAAGGCTTAGCTGGTGCAGGGAGAAAGAAGATATAATTAGGAGCCACAAAGGGAAAGCCTGTCACCTTCTTGACCTTGGGAGGTTGAGGAAGGAGAAGAACAGAGGAGTAGGAGATGAAAAGCTGAGCTGGGTGTCCCAGTTTCCCTGCTCTGGACTCAAGTTTGGAGTGTGTGGTGGGGGCTTAGAGAGGACACAGAAGGTGAGGAGGGAGTCACTGACCAGCGGTCTGCGAGGGGCATCCCCGGGGACAGCTCCCGCACTGACCTGCAGCACAGCCAGGACAACTGGACAGCTTGGTGTGGCTGGGGGAGGGAGGTGGTTCTGAGTCCGCTTGGGCCATCGTAATAAAATCCCATAGACTGGTGGCTGAAACAACAGAATTTCTTTTCTTTTTTTAAAGTTTTTTTTTAAAGATTATTTATTTATTTTGAGAGACAGAGAGAGACAGAGAGAGAGAGAGAGAGAGAGAGAGAGTGTGCACATGAGAGACAAGGAGGCGAGGAGAGAGAAGATCCCAAGCAGGCTCCATGCTCTCAGTGCAAACCCTGACGGCGGGGCTCGATCTCACAGACTGTGAGATCATGACCTGAGCTGAAGTAAGAGTAGGAGGCTTAATGGACTGAGTCACCCATACACCCCAACAGTATTTATTTTCTCATGGTTCTGGAGCCTGGGAAGTCCTGGTCAAGATGTGAGGCAATGTGACATCTGCCAGGGGCTCTCTTACTGGCTGGTGGATGGCCACCTTCTTCCTGTGTCCTCACATGGTAGCCAGAGAGAGAGAGAGAGAGAGAGAGAGAGAGAGGGAGAGACCTCTTTGGTGTCTCTTCTTAAAGACTTCAATCCTACTGGATCAGGGCTCTACCCTGATGACCTCATTTTTACCTTCATTACATCCCTACTCCAAATACAGTCCCACTGGGGGTTAGGTCTCAGCATATGGGTTTCGAAGGGACACAATAAAGTCCACAGCAGGGGGCCTTGGAATGTCGTTTCTTTAAGATACCCTGGGATTTTGAGGGGTCTGAGCAGACCCAGCTGTATGAGGAGCTGAAGAGCTGCAGAGCTTTTCAGAAGGGACCAGATCTGCCGTCTGCTTAAAACCCCCTATGTGCCGTGGTGAATTGTGGGCACTTGGCAAATGCTTCATGAAAGAATCAACTGTAAGATCTCTTTGCGTGCATGGCTCTCTCCGGTTCTCCAGCCTTTAGGAGTCACTCCCTCTCCAAACTATCCACTGAGTATCACCCCTTAGCTCTGTGGGAAATCCATTCAGGTCTTTAGAAAATGCTGATACCTTTCAGTAGATTTGTCCTACAGCTGTGTGGTGTGTTTTTCTAAATGGCTCCAGGCTCTTCTGTGGTCACCTCTGGCTTTGTCTTAGCTGCTTCTTCTGGTGGCTGTTCTTTGCCTAAGCCATTTTGCTCCAGACATCTGTGTGATGTTAAAGCTGACACCAGACAGCACAGACCCCAGACTTTGGCCTGGTCTTGTTTCTGCCTCAGAAGCATGTGGAGGTGTGGTCTCAGATGGCCATTGCAGTGTTTTCTAGTTTTTCCATGCAGGTTTGTTCTCCAGCGTTCCACTGGGAGAATGGGACCGTTTTCTGGAGTTCAGTACCCTTCCATCTTCCTTGTGATCCATGGGGTTGCGCCTCCCAGATGCAGTGCTTAGATCGAACCCCAGGGGCTTCTGAGATGGTTTTGGTTTAGAGGGGAGGACAGATGGGTTAAGACAGGAAGGAAGGGTGGAGGGTGGGAAGTGAGTAAAGATGGAAAGAAGAGAAGATATCATAGCTTGACTCACTCCGGCTGGGACATGCATCCACACCACCTGGGCAGCTTGTTAGGACGGATTTCTGGGCGCCACCCTGAGTTTTTGATTCTGTAGGTTTGGGGTGCAGACCAAGTATTCTCATTTCTATCAAGGTCCCGGCCAGGGGAGCATACTTTGAGGACCACCGACTTCATCCCAAACTAACTTGGAGACAGTGCACCTCACTCAGAGCGCTTTCCTCTTTACAATGGATAGGTGTATCTGCTCCTTCCAAAATATGCTTGCAGCCAAGAGCCAAGCCCATCTGTTTGTTCATACAGTAGCAAGATGTCCAACAAATCCCCAAAGAAGCTAATGAGCAACTTGGATCGAACTCTTTATTGTCTGTCAGAGAGAAGGCATCCATGCTTGGTAACGAGCCCTTGGTAGCTCTGTGGCCAGAATAAAGCACCTTGTCAGCTAGCTGGTAAAGCCCTCACTTGATGGTGTCGGACCAGAAAGCCTAACCATGTCACACTTTCCTGAACAGCACCTACCTAACACCCCCCCCCACTAAATCGGAGGAGCAGTGGGTGGTTTCTACTTTCGGAAACCTGTTTATTTCTATCTTGGGGGCGTGGAGAGCAGGAGAGGGGGTGTGCGCAGGTGCACTGCGCAAAGGCCTGGGGCATGATGGCCGCTCCCCTCGTTCACCCATTCCACGGGCGTTGAGTAGCCGCCTGAACGGTCTGACCGTGCACGCGGTGGAGGCATGCGCCATGGGAGTGGGGGGCAATGGTGGACTGTGTCCAGGATCTGCCCACAGCATCTGCTGGGTCTGGGACACAGCTCCAGGCGGGGCACATAGTGAGGCCTCAATGTCAGCTGTGACGATGGTGGGTGTGATTAAGAGAAGGTGCTCCATTCACGGTCTGGTGTAGAATTCTCTTGCCTGATGCAATACACAGTCCTTGTGGGAGGAAATTAGCATGCCTGATAAATGCTTAAGCAATTTTCTGATAAACTTTAACAAGATTAAAACCTCTTTGGGGAAATCAGCTACCCACACATGCAGCTGATTATTAGACATTCTTTGTCTTGTATTCAGTTTAATAGTGATTATCCAACCATTCTCTTTTCCTGCAAAATGTCCTTAACAAAAGGGAACTGTGACACGGCTCTGTGGCAAGATTGAAATAAAACTTTGACACATGCTTATAATGAATTTAGCTGAAAAAATTTAAAACAGTCATTATGGAGATAGGACATAGGGATAGGAGCAAGCATCTATTATTAAGCACTCTGCTTGCAGACGTTATAGGAAAGGGGTTGCATGTGTGGCTCAGCTCACTTTCTTTTCATAATGAGTTGGGTTATAACAGCCCTGTTTTACTTATAAGATGCTCAGAGAGGTTGAAGTGACTTGCCCAAGGTCACACAGCCAGTAAATGGCAGGGTCATTTTGTCTCGAGGCCTGATCCAGAGCTGGAGCGAGCAATGGCTATACCCTTCTGCCGAAGGAATTATGGCAGGAGATGGGAGAGTGGGATTGTCTCAGAGGATCATGGGGGAGTAGAGGAGGGCGGAGTCCTCCCAGGGAGGGGGCATGGGAGGAACATGGCCCAGCACAGAAGAGGAGGGAGAAGCGGGATACTGGAGGCGGTGAGAAGGGCGGCCAGCAGCAGCGTCTTGAGCAGAGGCAGAGCCAAGGCCAAGGCGAGTCTGGCCGAGACTGTAGAGTCCAATGTGGCAGCTGAAGGAGTGCGTCCCCGTCCTTTCAATACTCAGGAAGACTGTAGCCATACCATGTTGTGGACTCTGCCTGCTGCTAGTTGGATTTTGATGATCCGGATCCCAGTTCTGTCACTTAACTAGCTGTGTGGCCTTGGCACAGAGCTGTCTGAAGTGAGGGTGTCCTCGTCTGACAACTGAGAGGGATGAAAGCACCTCTCCCATAGGACTGCTGTGAGGATGAACAAGATAAACCTCGAAAAGTAGTTAGGACACACCCAGCGCCTACTGAGGGCTCCATAAAAAGGTGGGTGTTCTTGTTTTATTTGTTTATTTTTCCATTGTGCAGTATTTTACCTATTTTACTTAATGTATTTTTAAATGTTTATTTACTAATTTCCAGAGGTGGGGGAGGGGCAGAGAGAGGAGAGAGAGAATCCCAAGCCGATTCCGTGCTGTCAGCATGGAGCCCAACACAGAGCTCCATCTCATGAACCGCAAGATCGTGACCTGAGCCAAAATCAAGAGTGGGGTGCTTAATTCATTAATTTTTTTCCCAGAAGTATCATTGATACACACTGTCATATTAGTTACAGGTGTACAACATGGTGATTGTGCAAGTTTACATGTGATGCACTGTTCACCACAAGTGTAGCTACAATCCGTGAGGTGATCCTGGTGTAACGTGTAACTGAATGTATGGTGGTGTATATCACTATTTTCTCAGGAGGGCTGTGAAAACACTTTAAATGTATTTTAGTATACTTTCAGGCTGTTAGAAAAGTTGCAAAAACAGCACCAAGAATTCCTGAACACTTTCACTAAGACTACACACGTGCATGTATTTTCCTCCTGAACTGTCTGCGTACTGGATGGCCCTTTACACCTGAAGACTTATGTGTATGTTCCTAAAGGCAAGGACGTTCTCTTGTAAAATCACAGGACAATGATCAAAATCATGAAACTGACACTGATACAATATTATTATCGGGAGAGCCATTCATATCTGGTCAACTG
The DNA here is from genome assembly GCF_006229205.1 of Suricata suricatta. Taxonomy (NCBI): domain Eukaryota; kingdom Metazoa; phylum Chordata; class Mammalia; order Carnivora; family Herpestidae; genus Suricata; species Suricata suricatta. Next base: position 86,046,222 of record NC_043711.1, on the reverse strand, counting down.
CCCTCAGATCATATCTTGCATTCAGTCGTCCTGTCTCTTTAGTCTGCTTGAGCTGGTAACAAGTTGCTAGTTTTCTGTGTATTTCATGAGCTTGACACTTTTGAAGAGTACAGGCCACTCTGTTTACTTAGGTTTGTCTGATATTTCCTCACAGTTAGATTCAGGTTAGGTGTTTTGGGGCAGAAGTACGTCTTAGTTCATCACATCATTGTAAATATTTCTGTTCTCAACTTAAAAACGCGGTCCCCTCATAGGAAGAGGTGGGGAGCGCTGGACTGCCCGAAGGGCTCAGTAAACATGCACCCCCCCAGCACCCCTGAGCGTGTGGGCCAGGAACCTGCCTGGTTAACCAGCATCCTAGGTGACCAGTTACCTACGCTCCTTCAAGCCTGCCACTCCAAGAGATGGCCAGCAGATGGCAGTGCAGTCTGCACTTTGAGTGCCGTTCTCGGGCTTCTGGAAAGATCTCACAGTACCGAGGTTTCCTGTGAATTCAAGCTAACATCCATCAGAAGAGCTTGGTTCCTTAGGCTGCCTGCCTCCTGCTTTCTCTTTTTGTCTTTTCAAAGGGGCCTCTCTTGATGCCGCAAGACCTCAGAGCAGCCAGAACTCACTTGGAGGCTCCTTAGCCAGAGATGGCCCACTCCTGGGGGGAGAGACCCCTCTTTCTGATAAGGTAACCAGGAACTCTTAGAAAACAGAAGGAGTAATGCCCCCGACTAGCGTTTACTGAGAGCTTACTGTGTGCTGGACACCGTGACAAGCACGTGACTCATTCACTGTCTCCTGTGCGCTCACAACGAGCCCTGAGGAAGGACAGAGTCACACAGCAAGCCACTGTCGCCACCTCCAGTTTCCATGCTAGCTGGAGCTCAGACTTGAGTCAGAGGAGGGGATGGAGCAATGTCTGCATCACAGGCACGTGTATATGTCCACATCTGGGAGCGTCCTGAGAAAGGAGCCGATACTCATCCCTGCCCGCGGCGGCCAGCGTGACTGGGCCAGGAGCCGCCTTGGACACGCTGAGTCAGCCCCTGAGAAGGGGGCTCAAAGGGGCAGGGAGGCAGCAACAACATGGGTGACAGCACATGAAGGGCCAACGGGACTGTTGTGTCTCGAGGACTCTGAAAGGCTGGAAGGGCTGAGGGAGGGGCTTTCAAGGACTGGAAGGACATTGTGGGACATTTGGTCTGTGTGATACCCATCAGAGTACAGATCATGTTTGTTCCATTTGTTTCTGCTTACATCATCATTTTCTAACAGATTGCAAGAGGGGATCCGTAGTGTCCAGGGCATGTGTGGTGTGAAATGAGCCCAGAGACCAGTCAGGCGGGAATTTTTACCTACAGGTGTGGTCAAGATAAGTGTCCTAGAGAACAGAGACGTTTGGAGAAGTGCCAGGGTGGGTCACTTGGTTAAGTCTCCAACTTCAGCTCAGGTTATGATCTTGCGGTAATTGAGTTTTGCGCCCCACATCAAGCTCTCTGTTATCAGCACAGAGCCTGCTTCTTATCCTCTGTCCCCCTCTGTCTCTGCCTCTACCCTGCTCACGCATGTGTTCTCTTTTTTTCTCAAAAAATTAACTTAAAAAAGAAAGAAGGAAAGAAATTGAGAAATTTGGATTTCTGGTAAATATCCTTATCAATCTACATCGCTATTGAAGCAAACACTGCCAATGGCTTACACAAGATCTTGTCTCCCCTTCTTCCTTATCAGCAGAATCCTGGGGTGGCTGAAGTGGCCGCCTGCCCAGCTAAAGAGCCCTCAGGCAGTCTTGGCCAATGAGATGAGAGCCAATAATGCCGGGTAGGTGTATTAATCTGGATTCTAACAGGAGAGAAAAACCACATGGTAATTTGAACAGGGAAAGTTTATTATAAAGAATGACTAACTGTCATGGGGTGGCAGTAACAAGGGATGAGTTAGTAGGAAGTGAAGAGAACACAGGATAAGGACCAGCCACTAATCTCAGAGCTGAGCTGGAGCTCCCATCTCCCCCACTTCCTGCCAACCAGAGCTGAGGTCTAGACTTTGTTAGTAGGGTACAGTAGTAGTTCACTGGATGGTAGGGAAGGCACTGCAGTCTATGTTAGTGGAACTTGCTAGAAATTTGCCTTATATGGTGCTGGGGGAAGCAATTCACAGAAAGTATCGGGGTGGAGATGCTGGGATACAAAATTACCACAAGGGAGGATGCCGGGGGAAGCTCCCAGCTCCTCCGTGCTGCTGGCTGTCACCCCCACAGGAACTGGGTGCTGTAGGAGACTGCGGAGTGAGCACACATGAACCAGGAAGGGGCAGGCTCCTGGAAAAAGCCTTTAAAAGGGATTAGCAAAACCACACTGAGATACCACCTCACACCGGTCAGAGTCGCTAAAATGAGCAAATCAAGAGAATATAGATTCTGGCGAGGATGTGGAGAAACGGGCACCTTCCTACACTGTTGGTGGCAATGTAAACTGGTGCAGCCACTTTGGAAAACAGTGTGGAGGTTCCTCAAAAAACTATCCATAGAACTCCCCTATTACCCAGCAATAGCTCTGCTAGGGATTTACCCAAGGGATACAGAAGTGCTGATGCATAGGCGCACATGTACCCCAATGTTCATAGCGGCACTTTCTACAATAGCCAAATCATGGAAAGAGCCTAAATGTCCATCACCTGATGAATGCATCAAGAAGATGTGGTTTATAGAGACAATGGAATACTACATGGCAATGAGACAGAATGACATATGGCCATTTGCAGCAAAGTGGATGGACCTCGAGGGTGTCATGCTAAGCAAAATAATTCAGGCAGAGAAGGACAGATACCATATGTTTGCACTCATAAGTCCAACAGGAGAAACCTAACAGAGGACCATAGGGAGAGGAAGGGGGAAAGAGAGCTGGGGAGAGTGAGGGACACAAATCATGAGAGACTACTGAATACTGAAAACAAACCATGGACTGAAGGGGGAGGGGAAGAAGGGAAGGGGTGATGGTCATGGTGGGGGGCACTTGTGGGGAGAAGCACTGGGTGTTATATGGAAACCAATTTGACAATAAACTATTAAAAGATAATAAAAGGGATTAGATCTGGCTGACTCATCACTTTTGCACTTCAATTTTCTCTTTCTGTAAACTGGATCCAGAAGGAGGAGGGCTTGGAGCAGAACTTCAGCTGACATGTAGTGTGAGTGAGAAACAAACCAGGGTGCTGATAAGACATGAAGATCTTGGGATTGTTTGTTCTACAGCACGACCTGGTGAAACCTGACTGATACACATAATGTGTTATATATTAATTGCCAGTTAAAGTAAATAAAAGATTTCTTGATTCTTAAAAGACTATGAGAAAGTAAGAACTATGGTTAAAGACAGAGCTCATAAGGTCTAATTCAAAGGAAAAGGGAAAGAGTCATAAAACACCTCCTGGACATCAGAATACTGGTATGTACAAATCTGTTACAGGATTAGGAGAAGGAATAAAAAGAACAAAATGGAAAGGAGAATGAGAAAGGTAAAGCATTAAAGGAAAAACAAGGAAAGCTTGAGAGTACTGTGTTTCGATAGCACTCACGGACGCCCCAGTGTTGCCGAGGAAGATAAGAGGAATCAAACAGGTACAGCCTGGTTGCTGGTTACTAAAGACCACGCAGAGTTGCCCGCGTGAGACACAATTCAGAGCATCTCCCTGTCCACGAGACGTGATCTGAAGCCCCGTTCTCTCTCAGCAGCATCTTAACATCCTCGCCTGTCCTCATCAGCAGGCACAAGGGCTTCCCACTGAATTCCAGTTTCGGAATGACCTTTGAGGTGTCCCCAGGGATCCACAAAGTTAATAGCTTTTATTTTGAGTCTGACACTTCAACACATAGTCTCTCAATTTAGTGAGGATCCAGCTCCTGGCTTTCATAGAATGTGGCAATAGATAGAAGCAATTCACTTGGATGGGTGCGCAGAGGAAAAGAGGGCCTAGTGAAAGCCCCCTGGTGACCCTCTCCAGCAGCAGCAGCAGCAGCAGCAGCAGAGACAAACGGGGGGGAGGGAGTCACAGAAGAACATGCTGTCTACGGTGAACTTGGCAGATTTGAGCAAATTGGCAAGAGTGTCTTCCAGACGCAGGGATATCTGCCCCACATTTAAGGGGGATCTCGAGAGCCCTGCCTCTGCCCCACATATTAAGGGGGTGCAAGTCTCCCAAAAGTTAAGTGAGAGGATCTGGAAAGGTCAGGCCGACTTCCTTACTTGGACAGAGGTGGACTGAGTTAGGAAAGGTCACACCTTGGGCCTGTGGTCAAGCCCCAGGGGGTTGGGAACCCAAGCTGTAGGGAGGACCCAGTAACCTTACCACCCTGCTTGTAGAAGATTTAAAACCCCTCCTCAAACTGAAAACTCTGAGAACAAAAAGGAAGTCAAAATTGCAAATTAAATTAGATTGGGGGCGGGGCACATGGGTGACTCAGTGGGTTAAGTGTCCGACTTCAGCTCAGGTCATGATCTCACAGTTCATGGGTTCGAGCCCCGCATTGCACTCTGCTGACAGCTCAGAGCCTGGAGCCTGCTTCGGATTCTGTGTCTCCCTCCTTCTCTGCCCCTCCTCTACTCACACTCTATCTCTCTCTCTCTCTCAAAAATGAGTAAATGTTAAAAATATCAGGTTGGGGGCGTGGGGGGATGAAAACACTTATGTGTCAAAAGCCATGAGATAAAGCTAAAGTCATATTGAATGAAAGGTATACTCCTTAATGTTTCTATTTCTGAAAAGGAGAAAGAAGAGCAAGGAAAACTGAATCAAATATTCAACCCAGGAAGATCTAAAATGAGCAAAAAAATCAGTCCAAGGGAAGAAGGGCAGAACGAAGACAAGCAGAAATTAACGAATTAGAAAACGCAACAAAGGTAGACTTGATTCATTGTGGAGAAAAGCCCCACACAGAAAAACAGATAAGCCGCTAGCTAGCCTAATCAAAGGGGAAAACAGACAGAGGAGGCACAATTAGGAATGAGAATGACAGATAAGCATGATAAGAGAACATTTTAATATGTATTTTTTAATTACATAAATAATGCATGGATACATGCGCTTTAGAAACAAGAGTCAAACAAGACAAAAATATCGAGTCAACAGTTAAAGCCCCTGTCTTAGCCTGCCAGGGCTGCACGACAAAATACTGTGGACTGGAGGGCTTACACGACAGAAGGGTCCTTTCTCATCATTCGGGAGACTGCAAGTCCAAGATCAAGGTGCCTGCGTGGTTGGTTTCCTCTGAGTCCTCTCTTCCTGGGGTACAAGTGGTGAACTGTCTCTTCACATGGTCGTCTGGCTGTGCACGTACCCCTGGTGTCTCTCTGCATGTCCTAATGTCCTCTTCTTTATAAGGTCACCAGTCAGGGCGCCTGGGTGGCTCAGTTGGGTAAGTGTCAGACTCTTGATTTTGTCTCAGGTCATGATCCCATGGTTCATGAGTTTGAATCTCGCATCGGGCTCTGCGCTGATAGTGCAGGGTCTGCTTGAGATCATCTCTCTCTCCTCTCTCTGCCACTGCCCCACTTGTGCACTCTCTCTCTCACACAAAATAAATAAATAAACTTAAAAAATATATAAGGTCACCAGCCAGCTTCGATGAGCGCGCATCCTAACAGCCTCGTTTTAACTTAATCCTTTCTTTAAAGGCCTTACCTCCAACATAGTCACCTTCTGAGGGGCTGGGGGTTAGGGCTTTAAAATGAATTTGAAGGGGGACAGAATTCAGCCCATAGCACCCTCCTTCACCTTCTTCCCCACAAGTCCTACCTCTTTCCCCAGAAGTAACATGACTAACTAGGCCCTCCCAGGACATTTGTGGGTCTCAGAACCAAGGTCAAGCCAAGGCTCACATGGCGAATGTCTACATAATTTTTGGTAAATCCCGCTAACAAACAGTTAAATAAAAACATCCTATCCTCCTACCTCTAAACCAATATACCTTCATATTGACCTGGAAAACCAGGTTCAGATTTAGAATCTTGGGACAGTACAGTGCTTTTTGCCAGAACGTGGCAGTGAGGCCACCCTTACCTTCCACCCATGACTCTGTCTACACCATGAGACCCTGTGCACACCTGTGTGGATGGGGAACCCCACCTGTGTATCCAAGTGCCTCCCCCACCTCAAACAGTGCCCTTCCGTTACTGGTTGGTCCTTGCTGGGGTCATATCAGCCTCAGGAGCTGAGGCCCCCACAGACCCTGGAATGAATTCGGGGTCCCAGGAATAGGAAGCTGGTCTAGAAGGAAGTTTCAGGCTCTAGAAGGGTGTGTCCCCTGTGGGGTGCGGTCCCTCTGGAAGGAGCTTGAGCAGGCCTCTCAAAAATGCCAGCCCAAGGCAGAGGGTCCCCCTGATCAGGTCCAAGAGTAACCTAACACTGTTACAACTGGGTGTTAGAGGGCAACTAGCTTTTATTTTGGAGTAGAGACCCATTTCAAAATAAAAGATTGTTTTAAAACCTGGATTCTCTATTTTCGTGTCCTCTAGGTTTTCCTTGTCAACATCTATAGATCTACTTTATTCTCTTTAATTGCTGCATTTAACAAAGTGCGATGTTAATCTGTTTGAAAATTAGGATGATTTCAAACCTGAAGGAGTTAAAACAAATTACCAAAACTGACTTAAGAAGAAATAGAATGACTAAACAGACTAATAACTGTGCTTATAGCTGAGGAAGTTATCCAAGTGAACTGCTTAGTTCTTCCCAAATCTGCAAGTGACAGGTAATTCCAAAGCTCATCAACCTCTTCCAGAGCCTAAAGAAATAAGGAGCACTGCCCAGTTGTTTTTATGAGGGGTGCCAACATTGCTGTGGGTTGTGTCCCTCCCCCCCAAGGTCTTAGGTTGAAGCCCTAACTCCCAGTGTGATGGGATTGGGAGGTGGGACCTTCAGGAGGTGGTTACATGTGGATGAGGTCATGAGGGTGGAGCCCTTTTATACAAAGAGACATCTCTCTTTCTCTCCACCTTTATTTTTGAGAGAAAGAGAGAGAGAGTGAGCACGAGTGGGAAATGGGCAGAGAGGGAGACACAGAATCCAAAGCAGGCTCCAGACTCTGAGCTGTCAGCACAGAGCCTGATGTGGGGCTCGAACTCACGAACTGTGAGATGATGCCCTGAACCAAAGTTGGACGCCCAACCGACTGAGCCACCCAGGTGCCCCTCTCTCCGCCATATTAAGACACAACAAGAAAATGGTCATCTGTGAGTGGGGATATGGACCCTAGGAACTGAACATCACCTTGATTTTGGACTTCTCAGCTTCCAGAACTGTGAAATATAAATGTCTGCTGTGTAAGCCACCAGCCTATGGTATTTTGTTATGCAGCCAGGGCTAACTAAGACAAGGCAGCAAAAAGAAATTCACAGACTAACTTCATCTGTGGATATAGAAGCAAAACATTTCTATGAAGGATTAAGAAGTAGAATCTAGTAATAAAAGACCTCAATAAATGGATAGAGAGACTGTTTTCATGGATTGGATGATTCAGCATAACAAAGACAATATTTCTCCCCAGATTTATTTGTAGGTTTAGCATAATTTCTATCAAATTTCTAGTAAGAATTTTTGTAAATACAGGGGCACCTGGGTGGCTCACTCAGTTAAGTGCCAGCTTTGGCTCAGGTCATGATCTTGTGTTTGGTGAGCTCAAGCCACGTGTCGGGCTCTGTGCTGGTGGCTCGGAGCTTGGAGTCTGCTTTGGATTCTGTGTCTCTGTCTCTCTCTGCCCCTCCCCAACTCACACACTGTCTCTCTCACTCTCTCAACAAACATTAAAAAAAATGAAAAAAAAAAAAGAGCTCTTCTAAATCAGACAAGCCGATTCCAAAATGCACACAGAGACAAAGGAGCCAGGATAGTTAAAACACTTGAAGATGAAGTGATGCTAGCTGACTTTACTACTTGTAATCAAGCAAGTGGTGTTAGTGTATGAAAGACACGTAAGTCCAGGGAAAAGAATAGAGTCCAGAAATAGACCTGCACAAGCATGACCAACAGATTCTTGACAAAGGAGCAAAAGCAACTCAGTGGAGAAAGGATAGTCCTTTCAACAAATGGCATTGGCGCGAATGGACTTACAAAGGAAACATAATGAGCCTTGACCTAAACTGTACATGGATGCTAAAATTAACTAAAAAATCTAAGCATAAAATGCAAAACTACGAAACCTTTAGAAGAAATTATAGGAGACAATCCTCCTGACCTAGGGCTTGGTGAACTCGAGTTCTTAGATGTTAGACCAAAGCACAAGCCATAAAAGAAAAATAACTGATAAATGGAACTTCATTCAAATTAAAAGCATTTTATGTGTGAAAGATCCTGTTAAGAAAGTGCAAAGACAAGCCACAATTTGGGAGAAAATACGTACAAATCACATATCTGACAAAAGGCTTGTATCCAGAATATAGAAAGAACACTCTAGATTCAACATTAAGATAACAATAAAACTAGAAAATAGGTAAAAGGCTTGAACTGAAATTTCACCAAAGAAGATGTAAAGATGGCAAATAAACACATGAAAAGGTATTCACATAATTAGCTATTAGGAAAATGCAAATTAATGCCACAGGGAAATACCATCATACACTCCTTAGTGCGGCTAAAATCAAAAGTTCTGACACTACAAGTGCTGGTGAGTACACCCTTCAGTGTACACCTTGACTCTCGGAACCATAGTAACGTGTCACATACCCAAGATAATAACCCAAGCCAACCAGGATACGTGGGAGAAACCTAAAATGGCGCACAAAGAGTAACAAATGAACCTGTGTTGCAAGATGGCCCCACTGACGTGTATGGGGAGTAAAAGAACTGATCTCAGTAACCTTGGAAAACAGTATTTTGACTGGACACTACACGACTACATGCAAAGAGAATTACACACAGGTCTTGTACTCTATTTAGTAAATACCTGTTTACTAATATTGAACAAAAGAGTAAATATGTTGTGGACAGTGAGAAGACACGTTTCTCTCAGTCAGAAAAAGAAATTAGTCATACGGAAAGAGCTAGAATGGATCCTGTGTGGTGTTGGATTGGAGTCAGAAATATAAGTATGAACCCATGGTTTTAATATATTTACAGATGGATAAACACAAATAAATATGGATGTATGTTTGAATATGTTAGTCTACCCATGTCGGTTTCCTGGTTGGACGTCTTAGAAAGTGGCGATGTCCCAGGGGCAATGAGCACATTGAGATATTTAGTGCCCAGATAGTGGTTGCTGTGTACGTTTTCCTATTAAAAAGACAAAAGTTCTTTGAAGATATGGTTAATTCCAGAGCTTGCATAGAGGAAGTAAAACATGAGAAGGAAGTGCACGGAAAAAGCTGGGGCCATAGTGAAAAGGCAGAGAAGCCGACCTGAATTATTCCTAATGGCTTAAAGCAGGGACTATTTGAGCAACAAAATAAAGATTGGATTATAACCCTGTTCTCTTTTCTCCTATAACCATTATCATCTCTTAATTAACCACATAATTAACATATTATGTTTTTGTTTATTGCCTTTCTCTCCCCACTAGAATAGAAGCTCTACAGAGGTGGGGATTTGGGGGTCTGTTGTTTACTGATATATGCCAAGTACCATAACAACACCTGGCATATAATGCAGACTTAGTAAATATTTGTAGAATGAGTAAATTTTCTCTCTTCCCCCATTGGCATGCGGAGTGGGTAAACAGGATGTTCTAATGGAAACATTTTTTCCCCAAATAAATGAACACTAAACAGCCACTGCCATCTGATTCTCTGCCTCAGCACCTGTGAGACTCACACGGGCAGGCAGGGATGGCTTTGGGGGAGCTAAGCAGACTGGGACATCGCCCTGAGAAAAGAACATGGCCATGGAGCCCATCTCCCAGGGAACGCGTGGGAAGAGTTCCCTCTCAGAAGGCTACTTGGAACACCGGTGGTTATTCAGTGAGAAGCTTCCGTATGGCTAATTTAAAGCCCCTGGGTATCTCTATCTCAGCTGAAACCCTCCTCCTCCTCTTGTGAGGTTGACAGTAGGTGCCCGTTTTACGGATAAGGGAAGGGAAGCATAAGGAAGGTAAGTATATTAGTTTGTGAGTGCTCTGTAAAAAAGGACCACCAACTGGGTGGCTCAAAAAAAACAGACATTGATTGCCTTTCAGTGCTGGAGGCCAGGAGTCTGAAATCAAGGTACCCACAGGGCCATGCTCCCTCTGAGACTTTGGAGAGAATTCTTCCTTACCTCTTCCTAGCATCTGGTAGCCTCAAGCATTCTTTAGCTGGCTACTACATCAGTCCAAGTCCAAGTAATCCCATTATTACTTGATTACCTCTGTCAAGACCCTATTTCTAATAAGGTCATAAGGTCACATTTTGAGGTACCGGGGCTAAAGCTTCAGCATATCTTTTTTAAAGGACACAATTCAACACACGGCAGCAAGTTACTTCAAATCATGGAATGTTAGATCTAAAAGGGACTTTTTCTCTTGGAGCCACCCCACTCTACACTCCCTCTACATGACATTAACCATGTGTGGGGTCCCCTAAAGTGGAAAGTTGTCAAGGAAATTCACCAAAATACTACCTATGGCAAAGGTCATTTCAATCTACCAATCTCCCATTTCTTCAGCCCTTGATCAGTCTCCAAAATGTAGACCCTCTGGGTCCTCTCTTATTTTCTGCTGCCCCGGTTTCCACCCTCCTAATTTAACACCTCATGACTCATCTCCCTCCCAAGTACTCTCTGGAGCCCCAGTAGACAGCGTAGGATCATATGAAAGAGTGAGAACAGGGTGAGAAAATCCTTTGAGGAGCTCTGTGATCTGAACAGCAGTGACATGAAAGAGAAAGGCAGGGGCAACTGAGCATGTGCAGCACAAGCAGAGGCTTGTGGAGATAATTAACTACTGACTGTAGATTGGAGGAGCTCTGTGGCAAGGGCCTAAGGCAGCCCATAACGGGAGAAAGGTTGGAGTATTAGGTTAAGTGTTAACAGACTTCAAATCAAATTACCAAGTACATATGAAGTGCCCAACTCAGGATCGCAATAAGCCATAGGTGACAGAAAGACATATAATACCTGTTTCCTGCCTTCAAGGAATTTATAATTTACTTAGGGAGGTTATGGGGCACCTGGGTGGCTCAGTCGGTTAAGCATCCGACTTTGGCTCAGGTCATGATCTCGTGGTCCATGAGTTTGAGTCCCGCATTGGGCTCTGTGCTGACAGCTCAGAGCCTGGAGCCTGATTCAGATTCTGTGTCTCCCTCTCTCTCTGACCCTCCTCTGCTCATGCTCTCTCTCTCTCAAACAAATAAACGTTAAAAAAATTAAAAAAAATTTACTTAGGGAGGTTGCTTGTAAAACTCGGGAGAAGTTATATAACAAAATATTTAAATAGTAATCCACAATACTACAAGATCCATTGCCAAATGAACTGTAGATCTGATAACAGGCTTTCAGAATTCCGAACGAGGAGATATCATTTGTTTATTTATGATCTATCTAGTGCGAATTTTCTTACTGGGGAGCACCGAGGGGTTAACCGAGCAGGGAAAACCAATGAAACTTAGAGGTGTTTTTTAACAGTGATCAGAAAAATGGATAAACCTTTAGTTAGGCTAGAAAAAAGAAGACTCAAAATCATAAATGGAAGAGGAGACATTACAACTGATGACACAGAAATAAAAAGGATGATAAGAGACTATCATAAACAATTATATGCCAATACATTGGGTAAGCTAGAAGAAATGGCTACATTCCTAGAAACATACAACCAACCAAATTGAATTATGAAGAAATAGAAAGTCTGAGCAGACCCAGCACTAGTAAAGAGATTAAGTCAGTAATCAAAGATCTCCCAACAAAGCCCAGGATCATACTGCTTCACTGAGCATTCTACCAAACAGTTAAAGAAGAATGAATGCCAATCCTTATCAAATCCTTCCAAAACACTGAGGAGTAGGGAACACTTCCAGACTCACAAAGCCAGTGTTACCCTGATGCCAAAGCCAGACGGAGACAGCATAAGGGAAGAAAGCTACAGGGCAGCATCTCTGATGATGGTGGATGCAAAACTCAACAAAATACTAGCAAAGAAAATTTGGTCTCACATTGAAATAATCATACCCCATGACCAAATGGGATTTATCCATAGGATGCAAGGATGCTTCAACATACACAAATCACAAGTCAGGAAGGGGCGGAGAGAAGGAGAGAGAATCCCAAGCAGGCTCCATGCCATCAGTGCAGAGCCTGATGCGGGGCTTGAACTTGCGAACCCAAGCCAAGCTCAAGAGTTGGATGCTTAATCCACTAAGCCACCCAGGCACCCTTTTCATATTATCTCTTTAAAAAAAATTTTAATGTTTGTTTATTTTTGAGAGAAAGAGACAGAGCACAAGTTGGGGAGGGGCAGATAGAGAGGGGGACACAGAATCCGAAGCAGTCTCCAGGCTCTGAGCTGTCAGCACAGAGCCCGACGCGGGACTCGAACCCACGAACTGTGAGATCATGACCTGAACCAAAGTTGGTCACTTAACTGACTGAGCCACCAAGGTGCCCCTTGGAGGGCCACTCTTGATTGCATGACAGGTTCTAGAAAGCTAGCTAGCAGCTGGAAGAGAGCTGGGCGTGATCGGGGCTGGGCCTACCCCTGTACCCAGGGACAGGATGGTAATGTCAAGAGCATCCTCTTAAAAACAGCCTGCCTGTCCCTGGGATATTATGCTGATAGGTCTGCTCTTAGGGCCCCAGGAGATCACTTGAGGCGGGAGGAAAACCTTCTCTAAGGGAAGTGGAGAACGGAGCCCTAGATTCTTTAGTGGCCCCGGGTGGGAAATCATTTTCTTCTGGCCCATAAAACGGCTGTCTGTTCTGCTGTGTTTTACTACCAGCATTCCCGTGCGGGCTGGGAGAAGCAGGCCCAGGCGGCCTTGCCGGGCCAGGGCAGGGTGGGATTTACACACCAGACTCCAGTGGAAATCCTCAGGATGCCTTTACAGACCCCTTTATCACACGGGCCACAGGCACCCCCTGCCCCAACCAAATCCAGTCAGCCCCAGGGGGGTGTCAAGCCTGCAGTTAGGGGAGAGGCCGGAGTCTCACCATAGGTCTGGCCTGGAGACATATATGTATATATAGGGGTCACTGTAACCACTGATGGTCTGCAAAGCTCTGGAGGCTGAACCCCCCTTTTTGCCTGTACTAACCAGAGTGGATTCTGAAGTTTGCACTTAGGACGTCTGACCAATACAGAGTTTGCAGTGTCGCCAAAAGCAGAGCTGAGGATGAGTCAGCTGCCGGCAGGGGGCGGTCCCCCAGGCCTGGCCAGGCCACTGAAAACTGGTATCTCATGTCTGAGGCCAGTAGTGTGTCTGGTGGCCAAAGGAACCGGAGAACAGAAGCTCCCCTGGGAGGTGAGAGGTAGCCCGCAGTCCACAAGCTCACCCTCACTTCCGGCACCCATCGCAAGTCTGAGGGCCCCCAAGACCACCCATATATCCGTAATTGGGTAGAAGGACTCATAGAACTCACAGGAAGCTCTTCATCTCCAGGTGACAGTTTGTTAAGAATAAAAGATATTGATCAAAATCAGCCAAGGGAAGAGGTTCATAGGGCAGAGCCCAGGAAAGTTCCAAACATGGTATTTCTAGTCAACCTCTCCCTGTGGGTTTGTGGGGTCTTACTCCCCCTCCCCCACTATCACTGTGTAACAATGTACACAGAATGTTGCCAACCCGGAAGCTCCCCCAAGCATTGTTGTCCAGGGTCTTTACTGGGGCTTCATCTATAGGCACTGGTTGGTGCCGTCACCACGTGGATGACTGCAGTCTCCAGCCCCTTGGGAGGTCTAGATGATGCCCTGTGACCCAAAGCCCCCCCCCACAGATCACATTGTTAGACATGTCCAAAAGACATTCTGATCAAGCAAGACTTCCCAAGAGCATAGAGATTACCTCTTGGGCTGAGGGCAAATATCAGACCTCTCTCTGAGCGAAGTTGAATCATTTACTGTAAAAGATCCCACTCCACCGCCATGATTCCCTGGGCACGCAGGCCCCACCTCGGGAGAGGGGGAGAGTGTGTAGAAGTACAGACCATGAGCAAATACGCAATCGATAAATTATGGAAGAGTCTCTTTCAATTATTGGACCCCATTTCTGGATATTGATTTTACAGATGTACCTGCACATGTACATGAGTGGCTGTGTGAAGAGAAGTGATGTATGGATAAAGCTATTCACGGAAGCACTATTTATTGTCAAGAGCTCGGCTGTGCTGTCTTGCGTCTGGGTAGTTGATCAAAGCAACAACAAGCCAAAAGGAAAGTAGCAGTGAAGCCTTCAGTCATTCACTCTGATGGTAGAATCGAGAGGCTCAAACCAGAGAAAGCACGGCCACCCCCCATCATTCCCTTCCCCCGCGGACTGGCATGCGGATGGGTCAGTGTAGACATCGGGACCGTCTCACAGGTGAGGAAGCCCCACACAGAAGCCTCTGGCAGTGTTATGGACCCTGGGCCAGGGGCCAGGGCCAGGGGGAAGGGCTGGGAGTAGAAAGTCCTGAGTCCTGAGTCCTGAGTCATGGTGGGAAGAGTGTCTGCAAGGCATCCCCCTTCTCTCCCTGTGAAGGGTCCTTGGCAAGGGTGCCGAGAAAGAAAAAGGACCTCTAGGGAAGCCTCTGCTGATGCCTCAGAGGGAGAGACTTAGGGTGGCAGGTGCCTGCGTTAGGAAGGCAGATACATGAAGAGCAGAACGGCTGCAACACTCGGGCTGTTCACCAGCTCTGGTGTGCGGAGGCCAGCCTTCCTCTCTGAGGCCGGACAAAGCCTTTCTAATTGCCTGTGGTCAGGCCTCAGAAAGCACATGTTTGTTTCTGGTGAAAAATGCCAGACTTTGGTTAACATGAGGAGGTGGACTCCTTCTTTATAAAAGCAAAGTATTGGAAACAACCCAAGAACCCAGCAGTAGGGGATTGGTTAAATACCTTGTGGTATGTCCCCACCAGGAAATCCTACGTGTCTTTTTTTTTAAAATTTTTAATGTTTTATTTATTTTTGAGAGACAGTGTGAGCAGGAGAGGGTCAGACAGAGAGGGAGACACAGAATCCAAAGATAGGCTCCAGGCTCTGACCTGTCAGCACAGAGCCTGATGCAGGGCTCAAACCCACGAATTGTGAGATCATGACCTGAGCCAAAGTCGGATGCTTAACTGACTGAGCCACCCAGGCGCCCCCTACGTGTCTTTAAGAAAGAGGAAGTTGTGGAGCACCTGAGTATCTCTGTTGGTTAAAAGTCTGACTCTTGATTTCAGCTTGGGTCATGATCTCATGGTTTGTAGGTTCGAGCCTCGCATCAGGCTCTGCAGCTGGTGGCATGAAGCCTGCCTGGGATTTTGTCTCTCCCTCTCTCTCTGTGCTCCTCCCCAACCTGTGCTGTCTCTGTCTCTCATAATAGATAAACTTTAAAAAGTAAAAGAAAGAGGAAGTCGTCTTGTACATATACAGCCTGGAATTGTGCGTAGCTGTCAGGAGGGGCGGGCGGGGGGGGGAAGTTGGGGAAGGGCAGAAGAGGGACAACAGCTTGTAGCCAAAAGGAGAGTCTCCTGGGTGCATCCTAGGTGTGCGGATGTGGTCTGTGGTGAGATGAGACTGTGGTCTCCTGATGGTCCTTTTTGAACATTTTCTGTTTTTTATTTATTTTTGAGAGACAGAGACAGCACCAGCTGGGGAGGGTCAGAGAGAGAGGGAGACACAGAATCCGAAGACAGGCTTCAGGCTCTGAGCTAGTTGTCAGCACAGAGCCCGATGTGGGGCTCAAACCCACGAACCATGAGATGATGACCTGAGACGAAGCTGGACACTCAACTGACTGAGCCACCCAGGCACCCTTCCTGATGGTTCTTTGACAGCTCAAAGTTTTGATCATTAATAGCAGAATATCCTGTCCCAAAGCCAGCCTGTCTATACGGGTCTGAGCTGTCCACAGTCAGACTTCAGGGTGTTGGAACCCGCTTTGGGTCAGCTGAGGTTTGCCCTGGACTTATCCCAGCAAGACATGATGACACTTTGTTACAAAATGAATGTGTTTAGTCTCACTGGGTAAGAACAGCCTTTCTTTGCTTTGTGAATAACAAATATCTTGTTCTTTTACAAATAAGTGTTCTTCCCCTGTCTTATAGCAAAATGGTTCATCAAGGACTTGCCTGGGCTTCCCTGAGTCTTTTCTTGGATCCATCCCCTGGGATGTTCTGGAATGTCCTAGAATGTTCAGAATGCAAGCTTGCTTGCAAACTAGCCTGAGTTTCTGAAAAATGTGCACAAGAGAATGCCTCACAAGTTTTCCAAACATTGTAGCAAACCGTCTTCTAGCATGTCCAGGATTTTGAGCTGGTGAGCTCCTATCCCACTGTAGGACCATGCCAGAGCCCCAACATCTTCCCACCGCTGTGGATGCCAACCTGATTTCTGCTTGATGGCGCTTGGATTTCTTTGTCTGAGGGGTTTCTATGGCTTCCAGAACCTTCTCTGCCAAGACTAGAAGAGCTAGAGAACTATGTTCACCAGGAGCTCCCTAGAACCAGTGAGCGACCGGAGATGGTGTATAAATAGTCTGCCTCCTGTGGCTCTTGTGTATGTACTCTGAGGAGGGAGGTGCGCTGGCTCCCAGGGTCTCCCCGGGGGGACTTGATCACATACCCTTTCCAGCTGCTTTCCCTTCCCCTCCATCTTCTCTCCTCCCCTGGAAACTCCTGGGACCTTCTTCTAAAGAAACTGCTTGTACTCACTTTGTTGCGTCAGGGTCTGCTTCTGAGAAGCCCAGAGCAAGACAGCTGATAATCATATCGGCCATTTACCAGGACCTAGTATGGCCCGTGCACCCCCAGGGCTTGACGTGAACTTGCGGCCCCCTAGTCACCCTGCAAGGAGGGATCCCCAGACACAGTTGACAGGTGGGGAAACAGAGTTAGACAGGCTTTGCCCAGGGGCCTAAAGGAAGGAAACTCGAGTCAAGTTTCCACCAAACCTGAGGCAACACTCTTACAAACGGGGACTGGCCCTGGGTCTGTGCTGTCTCTGCGTCCCCCGTGCTGAGCCCTCACACAGGAGACGCTTGGTAACTACATCCAGCCAACATGTCGAATCCCCGCTACAGCTAAATAAATCCTTTTACATGGATTCCCTAATATCACCGTTATAACGGCCCCAGGAAGTAGCTACTGTTATTATTATCATCCTTATTTTATAGGTGAGGACCCCGAGGGGAGGAAGGGGCCTGACCAAGGCCACATGGCTAGGAATAGACGAAGCCCAAGTCTGTCACCTGTCCAGCATAGGGACGGATGGTGCAGGCAGACAAGTGAACACAAAGAAAGAGGTGGGGGCACAGGAGGCCACGGCCTACCCTTCCGCAAGCTGGGTGACAGCGCATTGTCCCATCTTGGAACGCATTTCTGTCACACGCAGTGTAAACGGGTCTGTTTCCTGTGAATTATCTGTTAGCCGGCAGCTCCATCCATCTGCTCATTAACCCAACAAAAAAAAATATGAAACAAGCCTTCTGATTCCCAGTCCCCGGGGGCCCAACTACATAACTTGGAAATGACTCTTTAGTAAGTCTGATCAAAGGCTGGTTGTTCAGTGATTAGAAATCATGGCCTCTTCCTCCAGGCTTGGGACTCATACACAACAGCTGGATGAGCTTTTTATTTGGGTCGGACCGAAAACCTAGGGGGATCCGTTTCTTCCTAATTTACACCCATTTCGATGGGAAGAGCGGCAGGAGGCTGAGGTTTTGTTCTGGGAGGCTCAGTGGCTCCCTTGTCTGCTGCAAGCAGGTGCGCCCGTGAGCTGCCCATGAGCTGCCCAAGCACAGTGCTAGACATGTGCCTTACAGAGCAGGCATCAGTGCGTGCCAGGTCCTGGGCCGAGCGGGGAACAGAACCCGTTGTTTTCTCATGGAACTTCCATAGTAGCAGCCGGTGAGAAAGGGGAGTGTGGTGAGGGTTGAGCCTTGGAGAACATGGATGGGGTAACCATCCAAAGACCCCCTCAGGCAAAAGAGGGTGGGTGGTAGGGAGGTTCGGCGAGAGGTTCCTTCACTGAACTATTCAATAAATATTTATTGAGGACCTACTACATGCCAGGCACAGGGACCAGATGGTGGCTAAAAAAGATGGGATCTGCCCTTAAAGGTGGGACAGGGCAGTGGGGGCAGATGGTCCAGTGAGGGGGAGGGGAACTGAAGTCCAGGGTCAGAGAAGGTGTGGCTGCACCTGTGTGGGGCCAGAGGCCAGGCAGACCCCTCCCCCAGATCTGAGAACAGAAAAGTCTTCATCTTCTCAGAATCTCCAGGAATGCACTGTACATCTGCAGAAGCAACTTGCCGGCCCAGCTGCGGCCGCCAAGCCCCCGCCTCTCTCCTTGCCCTCAGACTCTCATGTACTGGACATTGGCGCCTAGGAACACGAAGTCCTAGGAGAGACAAGACAGGACAAGATGGTAAAAGCATCCTCTACTCCGGAAAGATGTATCTCCACTTAAAGGGAGGCCCACATCTGGGGAAACACAAGCTCTGGCAGAAACCGGGTCAGTGCATAAATCGCGAGCGTACCTCCATCCCCAAGGTCTCCATAAAGCACAGCTTTTGCCAAGCCACCTTCTCTAAGGTGGCAATTTATCTGTCATTTCCCAAGCTGCTGCTTCCTGGCAGGCCTTGTAAATGTCCTTTGCGTCACCTAAATTTTCTTTCCTTCGCGAATAACACAAAATTGTGCGTGGCTGGGATTGACTCTCCCACCTTCCTGGTAACTTCCATCACCCGAAGGGGCGGGAACCTCTGAGCTCCAGGCAAAGTCCAATTCTCTCCCACAGTGATCCATCCCTTGCCTTTGGAGGTCTAACAAATGACCTCAGAATGCTAATGAACATGACGGTGTAGAACAAATCTTCTGATGATTTCCCACGTGCTGTACTGAGGCCAGCAGTGTGAATTGTCAGTTTTGGCTTAAATAACGAGCTGTCTGACTCCTTGTAATCACTCAGCAGGAAGTGGACGTTGAGCATCTTTGAGCCCAAAAGGACTCTGGATATTTGTTTTTCCAAACATGGCAGCTGGTCGGAGTTTCAACGTTCTCGACCACTCTGCTGCCCTTCACGCTCTCTAGCCGCTGTTATTTGCTGGATATTGACGATGGACCAGACGCAACGCGACGTCTCCCTTCCTGCTCACAGGGCTGCCGGCCCAGTCATCCCACCTTACAGACACTATTCTAGAAAGATCACGTGAACCGTGGGCACAGACAGACCAGGACATGCTTGGTCAGCACAGTCAAGAGAAGGGTGAACAATCAGACATGTTCCTTGGTATTGAAATAGTTTGGGAGGTTATGGTCTCTGATGGATAGGAGAGTATTTAGCACTGGAGGGGCGAGGACTAGTTTGCAACAAAAAAAGAAAAACAGCAAGAAAATGGGCCTGAGCACTACCAATGCAACTATCCCAAACAAACAAACAAACAAACACATTTAAAAGATACCTAGAGAAAACAAAATGACTGGAAGGCAGCCCACCAAAATTCACACTGTATGGGTGTGGGGTGCGGGGTGATGGGTTTTGAGGGGGAGCACATCAAACCTATATTAATAATAACGCTTTTCCACTTAAGAATTTAGAAGAAATTTTCAAAGCTTACAGATGGCTTTCATAACCCGGGCTGTTGCCATGGCAGTATTTTCAAAATGAGCTGGTCTTGAAGTTCCCCATGGTGGTGGTGGGGGGAGGAAGTGGGGGCACAAGCTGTCCCAAATGCCTCCTGCCCCGGCAGGGGTACGGCTTCTGAAGGACACGTGGAGGGCTGCATGGCATCTAGCCATGCCCGGGGCATCCCTTCCCAGTCCAGGCCTTCTGAGCTGAAAGGCTGGGCTGGGTCCGGCCCGCTGGGCTACGGCCCCTGAACCTGGAAAACTAACCAGCCCTCTTCCCCCAGTCCTCAAAAGCCCACTGGAGCCCACTGACCTTGTGGATTTCGAGAACGGGCTCATAGAGCTGAATGTGCTTCAGCAGAGGGAGGGGAAAGCCTTCCGCCAACTTCTCTGGAGGTTGAGGCATAACATTGAGAGATTTGTTAATAAACAACAATTACAAGTAAGGTTATAGAAAAAAGATAAGTTCCTCTCTGCGAACTCTGTACACAGTATATTCCCATTTAATTATCACCAAAGACGATGAGGTAGAGAAGACTATTATTTCCATTTTACCAAGAAGGAAATCGAGGTGCGGAGGGGCCAAGGATCTGTGCTGGGTCAGAAAGCGGCAGAACTGGCATTCAGCCCAGGTGGGCTGCTGTAGGAGCCTGAGCTCGGAGCTCAGAGCAGTATGGGAGGAGTGGCGGGGTTGGGGCAGCATATGGGCATGCGAAGAAGCTAGCGGGCACCTGCTCTCTGCCCTCCGCCCCCGGCCTGCTCTCTGCTGCAGCCAAACGAAGCGGAAACAGTGTTTGGGGCTTTATGCTTCATTTTCCAACTAGGGAGTTGGCAACTGACTGGGAAATGTGGATTCAGAGATGGGCCGCCTTGTGCCCTCTCTATGGACTTGGTCCTCAGTCTTTTACCTGCCATTTCAGGGTGTAGGGGGCACTTCTGTGAGTCCCTCCTCTCTCTTAGGAGGAGGTTTCCTGTGCTCCAAAGAGCTGCCTCAGGGTTCAAACTTCGCTAGAGCCCTGGAGGGAGATGAGGCCACCTTCAGTAGGCCCATCTCACAGACAGGCCGCTGAAGCTCAAAGAGGAGAAGTGACTAATCCAAGGTCACACAGCCTGCAGGAGAGCCTGTTTCCCATCTCCAAGTCCAGCTCCTTTTCCCCCAAAGAGCTCTGTCCTCCTTGATTTGGAAAAATCCATAGTAGTTCTTACCGTTGACCTTCGGATAGAGGGTGCTAAGAATGAGGTAATTGAGTAGCCCTTCCAATAGCTCCACCTGGTGGAGAACAGGAGAGATAGACAACTGTGACCACACGTGCCATTTTGCCACCAATAAACCTCCATGGCCGCCCTGGGGTCAGCTAATTCTATACTTGCTGACATGGCAAAAAAGACGGAAAAAAAGAAAGTTTCAGATAGATGGCTACATCGTGCTACTATTTTGTTAGGTAAAACTATCTTGAGATGCACGTTTACCAGTGTGCAGAGGGGTAGAAACATTTGAAAGATTACACACCCGGCTGTCTTTCCTCAGAGAGAACAGCAGGTTCGCCTTAGCCTTATCTTTAGTATTAATTTTTTTCTTTTTTACAATTTAATTTTTCTTTCCCAGAATGTTTTCCTGAATTACTTTTAACACAACTTTTAACATTCACCATGTGCCCAGTGTAGGGCTCAGAGCATTACGTATACATCTGATTCAATCTTCACAATAACCCTTTGAAATTGATGTTACTGCCCCCATTTCACAGATAAGAAAACCAAGACCCACAGAATGAAAGTGACCTTTAGAAACTGAGCAGCAGGGGAAGGGGCAGCATTTAAACCTGGATTTATCCGATTCTATCATTCTTGGTTTCTACATTCCATGTTCTGATAAGGTGTTTTTGTGAATCTTTACATATGAATGTTTTACCTTAGAAAACATTAAAAAATTTTTAAATGTTTATTTATTTATTTTAATTTTTTATGTCTTTATTTTATTTTGAGAGAGAGAGAGAGAGAGTCGGGGGGAGGGGCAGAGAGAGAGGGAGACACAGAATCTGAAGCAGGCTCCAGGCTCTGAGCTGTCAGCACAGAGCCTGACGCGGGGCTCGAACCCATGGACTGTGAGGTCATGACCTGAGCTAAAGTCTGATGCTTAACCAACTGAGCCATCCAGGGGTCCCTAATGTTTATTTATTTTAGAGAGAGCAAGCGAGGGAGGGAGAAAGAGAGAGAGAGACAGAGACAGAGCATGAGTGGGAGAGGGGCAGAGAGAAAAGGAGATGCAGAAGCAGGCTCCAGGCTCTGAGTTGTCAGCACAGAGTCTGACACGGGGCTTGAACCCACAAACTGTGAGATCATGACCTGAGCCAGAGTTGGTCGCTTAGCCAACCAAGCCACCCAGGCGCCCCACATCATACATAGAACACTTCTTACACATGCCGCGCACAGATGCAATATTAGCGGGTCATTATTCACTTCCTCCTTTGGCCCCTGAAAGGGGTGATCCTTTGGGGTCCCTGCAGGTAGCATCTCTCCCGACAGTTTATGTGCTTGTTTCTACTTGGGAAGTTTGGAAGGGAAGCTCCGGGCAGCAGGGAGCAGGGGTGGCTGGCCAGAGGGGCCAGGGACGGCGGGGTGGTGTTTGCAGGTTAGAGTGTGAACATCTGCTTGGCCTGTGAGGAGGAGTGCCGTCACCCTGCCTTCCCTCTCGTCAGGGACTTTCCCTGATGACTTCAGCCGGTACCGATCTTCCCACCGCCTTTCTTACTGTAACACGGGGCCTCCATTTCCCCACTTGTTCCTCCTTGTGGAGTCACCTGCCCTGCATCCCTTCCTCTTGTTTCAATAACAGAGCTCCTATCCTCCCCGGGGGACCCCTCCTTTCCTGTCTCAGGCCAGATGGATTGAGACCACATATCTTGGCCCCTGAAGTATAGACGAAACCCGTGTTTGGTCGATCGGCCTTGTCCAATTTTTAACCACAGCGATTGTCTAAAGAATGGCCACATGATTAAGATTAATCCAGTGAGAGCTAGCACCTGGATTTTGTTCCGTAGTTGATTTTTTTAAAATTAAACTACAGGAAATTTTGGGGTTCCACCAATGGGGAAAAAAATGGAGAAAGAGGCCAACATAGACAGCAGCAGACACGAGAGATAGAGAGAGATTCTTCATGCTCTCATTTGAGCACCTAGATCCAGCTATGCCTGAAACCTCTAGTCTTGGGTTTGTTCTGGTTTTTAGTTTTATGATCCTATAAATTCTTCCTGTTTGCTTCACAGGAAGCAGTTGTAGTTGGCTTTCTATTCCTCTTACTTAAAAGCGTTCTGTCCAACAGGCAATTTAATTACATCCTATCTTGTTTTGAGGTATAACTGCTCCTTGGCCCTATGTTTCATGTCCTCGAGAACTTTCACACTTTTCTAGGGCAGAAAGCAGCTCTTCTAAGTCTTCTGTTTTCTACTATACATGCATGAGCATTGCTGAGTAAACACATGAAATTAGTTAATGCCTTAATCATCTCATAAATAAAAACAATAAGAACTTACATTGAATACTCCAACTTTAGATTCTTTCAGTTCTACTTGTACCCTATAACAAATCAGAGAAGATTCACAGATGTGGTCATTATGCCCATGGGAATTTCCATTTAAGGGACATGAGGGTCCCCGGAAAGGAGACACTGGCTTGAGAAGACACAGAGCCAAGGGTGTGGTAGGGATGGCACTCGAAAAGATGATTAAGTAACCAAAACTGGTAAGATACCAGCTTACTGTGAAGACTTGCAGAGGGGAGGTGGGAGGTTAGAGGGGCTCAATCTTTATATTAGAAAGTCAACATAGCTGATGTTTATGACTCCCAGGTTAGGCCAAAGGAGTATTAGTTAATTCTTTATTATTATTTTTTTAATGCTTATTCATTTTTGAGACACACACACACACACACACACACACACACACACACACACACAGTGTGAGCAGGGGCCAGGCAGAGAGAGGGAGCGACACAGAATCTGAAGCAGGCTCCAGGCTCTGAGCTGTCAGCACAGAGTCAAACTCACAAACTACAGATCATGACCTGAGCCGAAGTCGGACGCTCAACCGAGCAAGCCACCCAGGCGCCCGGTTAAAAAATTTTTTAAAAATTCTTTAGAAATGTGAAAGTAATGGGGATTATGTGGGAAGGAAGTTTATGGAGGCAGGACCAATGAGGCAACAACTAAGGAAAAATTTAAGTTCCTCTCCCCATCGTGGGCCCCTGACCTTGAGGGGATCTGCTCACATCCCCACCCCCAGCTACAGAGAATCAGTAGAGTGTCCAGAGGGAGAGAGCCCAGGTGAGTGTCCCCATGCTGGCAGGAGTCTGACTTACTTTCCTGGCTTCAGGGCCCCAGTGATCCTGCTGGTGTTGAAAGTCAATGTGGCAGACACATTAGTAGCCTGGAAATTCAGGTGGAAGAAAACAGGTTTTTATATGAGAAAGGTTGTCACCTACGGGAAGGACACCTATTGGGACCAACTGTTTCCTTTAAATCAACAGCTCAGTAAGTTAAAGCAGGAGCTTGTCCACTAGACTGTAGGCTCCCAGAGGCTCATCACAGGTATTCGATGCATGTTTGAACTTGGACTTGAACATTTTTTACTTGAAACTGCTGACTATGAAAGCGATTAACCTACATGTGGTCTTCAGGGGTCAGATACAGATGCAGAGTAAACAGGTCAAAGACTCTCTCCGTCTTCCTTCCAATAGCCCAGTCTCACATGGTGGAGACACATACACTAAACAAATAAACCTGCAAACAACTATATAAGTATCTTCACAAATGCTATGCAGAAAAACAATAGGGCATTTTAAGGAAAAAAAAATGACAGGGGGCCTAAGGTGGGCCAGGGGTAAAAGGCAATCAAGAAAGGCCTGTCTGAGAAGTGATATTTGAGATCTGAAGGAATTAACCAGGTGGTGGGAAGAGCATGCAGGAAAAGGGAACAGCATTTGCAAAGGCTTTGAACCTTACCACGCCAAGCCTGAACACAGGCTCCCTGACGGAGCTGGGCAGGAGCACGAAGCCTTCAATCTCCATCTGGGGGGCCAAGGACAGATTCCCAGGGCTGAGGTTCAGGAATGGGGCTGAGGCCATTGCTCCCTGGAGCTCCAAGTTCATGTTGGGGTACAGCCTGGCTAACTGGGGGGGACAGAATGAGGAGGTTATGTCAAGAGAAGGAAATATGCGAGTTTGCCAAGGGAGGCCCCAGGGAGTCAGATGCAGGTGAGAGTGCTTTTTGACGGATTTCATTTTCACAAAACGGTCTGTTGCTCTTTCTCTACTGGTTCACCTGGAGATCCTTCCCTGTCATCAGACATGTCTCTGTCATTTCTCTCATGGCTGCAATGGGTCCACGGTGCATGGGCGCTGTAACTGATCTAACCATAGTGAGTGCCAGGTGGTTTCCAAGGTTTGGCCATGATAATGAGCCCCCTTGTGTGTACATGTGGCTATTTGGGGGGTGGCGGGGGGTGGCGGGGGGATACGTTCCTAGAAGTGGAATTACTGAGTCAAAAGGCAGGCGCATTTTTCAAGTTCTTGACAGGTATTTTCAAACTGTCCCCCAGAAAGGTCGGGCCAATTGTTTCATGCCCCATCCCTCCTGGGGCGTGAGGTGAGAGACCCACTGCTCCCCCACCCCTCCCTGCACTCAGGTAAACTGTACACACGGAGAGCAGACCCCCCTGTGACGCAGCTGGATGCCACAGCTGCACCAGCGCTCATGATTTTCTGTTTAACTAGAGTTTAATTTGGGGGCAAGAGGGTTCCCATTCAGAGGAAGGAACACCAGTCCCTGTGAGCCTTTTTTGTGATGCAGATATAAAATCTGCATCCTCCTGTAAAGGGGAGATATTTCCAAAGTTGGGGAGGTCAAGGGCTTTCCCGGAGAAGGTGGGCTGAGTTGCGTCCCCGCCAGTTGAGGATGACACAAGCAGGAAGGAGGAGGAAGAGTTTCCGCCTCTTTCTAGGGCAGCAAGGATGTTGGAGCCAGGATGCGGTGGCCATGGGCCCGTGTAGGCCTCGTTCTGACAACCTTGTAGCAGGAGGAGCAGTTCCAGGTCTTTAGGGAGAGAAAGAGCCTGGGGGGCACCTTATGGAAGGACATGACCTAGGCACTTGAAGTTTTTAAAAATTTTTCCCATTATAATTCCTCTCAGACATCTTTAAGCCTTCTGCAAGGCATGTTCAACACCACTGAGTCTGGCCTGTGTCTTGGGCGGCCTGGGAGGGTTGGGGAGAGGACAGGTGGGTTTCTGTGGGGTGAGATGAAAGGCCGCCCACAGTGAGCTTCGCCCCACGATGGCAGAGTTGCGAGGTCAGTCACTGCAACACTGATGTCGCCACGACTGCAAACCTCCTGCAAACCTCCGGCCCATCAGGAAAGGCTGGTTAGGCAAGCTACCGGAAGTCCATCCGAGGGGGGGCTGGATACCATGGAAACAAGAGTGAGGAGGCTTCTGAGCTGTCCTGACGGAACCATCTCCCGGAACAGTCAGGTCAAAATGGAAGGTACAAAATCATGTGTATGGTATGTTTATGTTCGTGCTCAGGGGCCAGGAGTGGATGAAAGTTTCCCCTCTAGAGCCTATGTCTTTTGAATGTTGGACATATGGAGAGTGGGGTTACTGAATATGACAGTAGAAGTTGTTTGAATTTAGGATGGTTATCAATAAACTTAGTATTTACGAGTTGGGTGCCTGGTCCCTCACATGCCCTCTGTGATTGTCTGCTGTTATTAATTAAAGTGCCTTTGGCAGGACACTTCGGCCTTCTTTGAGATTCTCAGATACCATCAGTAAAAGACTGGGCACCTGTGGTCCCACAAGACACGGGGCTCAGGAGTCTGCTGTGTGGGCGCTGGAGAGAATGAGCCCCCAAGCCTGCAGAGAGAAGTCCCAGTGCCCCCCCCCCACCCCCAGGGGCTTCACGGCTGCCCTTGGTCAGCTGAGAGGAGCACTGAGGCTTTAAAGAGAAGCCCCTGGAGGCTAGTGATCCCGACCTGCACCTGCCCAGGGCTGAGAGAAGACTTACCCGGGGGGCGAAGGGGCGGAAGGACTTGGTGGTCAGCCGGATGCTAGAGCCAAAGGGAACCTGCAGCAGAGAGACACGGTTTTAGGGGAGTCCCGCTGCAGCTGAAGGCGTGAGGAGGATGAGAAGCCTGGAGGAGGGGGGATGTTCAAGACCTGAGCTTCTTGACTGCCTGGGTTACCATGGCAACGGCGAGATGCCTGTCCTGCAGTCACTACAAACACCAGCTGCCAGGGTCCCGGCTGCTCTCCTGGGGCCATAGGTGATGTGCGGGACACACTCAGAGTGTCCGTGGGGGTGAGATGTGCAGTCACAAGGGTGCAGTAGGTATGGTTCCTGGCTTTGTTACCGTGTGGTCTCAGGCCAGTTCCTTCACCTCTCTGAGTCTCAACTTCCTCATCTGTAAAATGGGGGTAATAGTAGGCCCTGCCTGTCAGGTCATCGTGAGGGCTACATGGGACGGTGGGTACAAAGTAGCCAGCACGCAACTGTCACAAAACGCAGCTATTGTGATCCGATCCATTAAAAGAAAGGACTGCACCACGGGGAGTGGGGTTACTGAATATGACCATAGAAGTAAAAGGCCTGTGTGCATGTGTGAGAAATCAATGAAAGGACAAAACGACATTCTGTGCACCCACTGATGGCCCCCGTCTGTCATCTGCGCCAGCTGGCTCTTCCCATCATCATCCCCACGCTGTTCACGAAGCCTCAGCGCTACTCAAAGCTACGAGGAAAAATTTTCTGGACCCCAGAAATATTAAAGAAACTTGAGAATTAATTAAAGATGTCATCCACAATAAAATGTAATATTCCTTTTAAAAAGTACCAATGAAGACAATCGTTTGAAAGGCAAGTCATAGGAAGAGTTTGTCTTTCCTTCTACCATGAATCACTACATCATGGGCCTTTTCCACTTTGGCTACAAGGAAGCACCCAGATAGATTTCTTTATTTAAAAAAAATCAACTTAGTGGCGCAGCATTTTCTTTAATTGTACCTTACGTTTAACTTGGTCTTCATTTCCTACTCAAAATAATTATTTGCATTTATCAGGGTATTTATTATCCTGGCTCATTTACTAAATTTTCTTAAAGGTGTTTTTTTTTTTTTTAACCTCTGCAACCAAGCATGAGAGAAAATACGAATTAGAACAGCAGGTCTAGACTGGGGTAAAAAGCAAAACACAGACAAGGAAGCCACAGTCTTTCAAAGTTCTAAGGGAGAAGGAATTTTGACTTGAGCTTTCTGGCAGCCAAAGCGACAAGGGAAATTGTGCTAATTAGTGTATTTCCTTGTCTTTATCTTTTTTCACAACAGCTTACTGTTTCATCGATGTGACTGGGGTAGAAAAGAAAGAAGGAAGAAGGACAGGTTACATTGTCACTGGGGAGTGCCACTCGGCCACCATCCTCACCATGTCATCTGTGATGGTGAAGTTCAGGTACCCTGCCTCATGATAGACCTGGCTGGCTGTGTTGAAGACATAGTCAGAGACGGCAAAGTAGACCATTCGGCTGTGTTCCTCAGGAAGGCTCATGACGGGAGCAAGGAAGGTGACTGGGGAATAGTGATCGCGGTTAAAAATCTCACCCTGGAAAGAGAAATGGGATGCATCTGATTTCAAAGTCTGTCTCAGAGCTGGACATCTGAGCTAGGCAGTCGCTCATACGGACTGAAAAGGGGCCGCTGGCAAGAGTCACTGCCTGACGCTCTACCATGAAAGGCATTCTCCTAAGGGTTCAAATCCCATGATGAAAAGCTCCCCAGCTTTGGTATTTTAACCCATAGTACTCTCCACACCACCCTCTACACCACCGAGCCCCATTCCGATTGGCCTCACCTGCGTGGTCAAATTGAAGGGAGGGTTTTAGGGTCTAAGGGTTGTAAGATGCCTGTTGGAGCCCTGGCTCTTGAAACGCTCCCCACCACTCCGTGTCACCCCACCACTCCGTGTCACCCCACCACTCCGTGTCTCCCCACCACTCCGTGTCTCCCACCACTCCGTGTCTCCCCACC
>NC_043711.1:85994108-86017361 GCF_006229205.1 Suricata suricatta | reverse complement strand
CGTGTCACCCCACCACTCCGTGTCTCCCCACCACTCCGTGTCACCCCACCACTCCGTGTTACCCCACCACTCCATGTTACCCCACCACTCCGTGTCACCCCACCCTCAACACAGCAGGGCCCACTGGGGGGATGGGGACAGATCTGAAGCCAGAGAGACAGAGGGTGGGCAACCCTGGGGCCCAGCCAGCCCAAGCCCCAGCTCTAGGTCTCTCACCTTAAACATCACCTCCAGCATTTGGGCTGTTGCCCGAGGCGCTTCCATTAACCTGTAATCAACGCCAGCGAAACTGTCGATCTCTGTTGTGACTGTGAAACAGGACAGGAGTGGAATTAGGAGCCAGGTGATGGGGGATCTGATTGATCTGCACTCTTGTGACTTTCTTCATCCTCTGCCCCTTGGCCTCAAGGCCTTCTACCAGCCCAGCCCCGAAGCAAAGAGCTGCTTGCCCCAGAAAGGGACGACATGGGTCTATTGTCCCACTGGTGGATTAGTTGTAAAGAGGACCGTGTGCTCAGCCTGGTGAGAATCCTCCAACCAAGGAAATTCTTCCCCAGTTTCCAACAGAGGCCTTGATCTTCAAGAGAACTGGCCTCCTATCAATGTAAACCAAATAACTGGGAAGGTCAGGCCAGGTCCACAGGGCCCGGAAACTCCCTTCCAAAGCCCAAGGGGAATGAGAGTCCTATGTCCCATGCACTAGGTCCTCTGTGCCTGTCTGGGCCTTCACTGACAGTGATGTCAACAGGAGACTGTAGAGCCTGAGGGCCAGGGCATCAGAGAACACCTCAGACACAACCAGACGATGGAAGACACCACAGCAATGAAAATGAAGTCTGTTGTAGCCACTTTGGAAAACTGGCAGGATGTGACAATGCCGAACCCACGTCTGCCATGCCAGCCTGCAACTGCACTCCTAGGTACATACACAAAGGCATGCGCCTATATGAACTAGAGTATTCATAGCAGCAGCTCCCGTGATGGCTTCAAATGGGAACTACCCCCATGGGCTTCAACAGCAGGTGCGCCCTAACGCTGAGCTGGGCGGCCAGGAGAATGAAAGTACTCTTCCCGTGCAGCAGTATGGATCAGCTTCATATTCCAAAGTCAAACAAGGAAAACTTTCTGCTTTTGATAGCAGACTCTAAGTACTGGAGGGTTCTGTTCATGTACAAAGTGCGAAACTACTCTTGGCTGGTGGAGGCTGGGGCAGTGGTTTCCCTGAGTGGTGAGCAGGGGCGGGGCGTCAGGGCGGTGAGCAGGGGCGGGGCGTCAGGGCGGTGAGCAGGGGCGGGGCGTCAGGGCAGTGAGCAGGGGCGGGGCGTCAGGGCAGTGAGCAGGGGTGGGGCGGTCAGGGCTCTCTCCAGAAGAATGTGTTCTGTTTCTTCATCTGGGAGCTGATCGGTGCTCAGTCTGGCAAAATTCTTCAGGCCGTTCATTTATGATTTGAGCACTTTTCTCTATCTGTAAACCTCCACACACAAGTCCTTTGAAAATGTGCTAATATAGAAAAATGCCGAGGATGTATGAGTTACAAAAGAACAAAGTTTGCCTGTGGGTGGACTGGCGTATACTCATGACTTTGCACATACACATGTATTCATGAGCAGAAGGAATACATGATGAATGCATAGTTATAGATTTATGTATGTGTATATTTATTATTATTATTATTTTAAGTTTATTTTGAGAGAGAGAGAGAGAGCATGAGCAGGGAAGGAGTAGAGAGAGAAGGAGAGTCCCAAGGAGGCCCCGCACTGTCGCTGCAGAGCCTGACTCAGGGATCGATCTCAAAAACCGTGAGATCATGACCTGATCACGAGCTGGATGCTTAACTGATTGAGCCACCCAGATGCTCCTATTTTTTATTTTTTGAGAGAGTGAGAGAGTGAGAGAGAGAGCTCCCCCCTCCAGCGCCACATACATAAGCAGAAGAGGGGCAGAGGGAGAGAATCCCAAGTAGGCTCCATGTTTTAGCAAAGAGCCTGATGGGGGGCTCAATCCCATGGCCCTGAGATCACGACCTGAGACAAAATCAAGGGTCAGACACTCAACCAACTGAGCCACCAGGCACCCCTGTATGTGTATATTTATACTTGCAGATACAAGAGAACATCTCTGAGAGGGTACGCCCTAAACGGAGGTTACGTCTTGGAAGAAAACTGGGGGAGAAAAGAGGATTTAAAATGATTACTTTCTACATTTCTGTCCTGTGTAATATTTTATAAGGTATGTATATGTGCTGATATAAATTAATAGAAATAGAGAATCCCAGGGATGAGGGTGGGGGGTGGCATACCTGGCAGAGTTTGGAGATATGGCTGGAGGTCAGAGGCCACTGATTTCTGGATCATTTCACAAATCTGAAAAGCAAGGGAGGAGAAGCCTGGGTGGGTCCCCAGCTTTGGTCCGCCATTGTGCTCATTGCTTTAGTCACAGTCTTTCATGTATTTGCTCACAGGTCAACGGTTCTACAAAAATGGATCAGCGCTTCCCACGTGCCATGTATCAGGAAACGGAAATGATCAAAAACATGCAGGCCCCCACGTGGACCTCAGTAGGGCCCAACTGGATCTTTCACAGTTGTTCCCGGGGTTGGACCTCTGATCTGGGTGGTCAGCGACCCAGCCTGGGGAGGGGACATCGGCTGGAGGCACTTTCTGAAATTCTGCCATGAATGATACTTTCCTTTGGGAGGTGTTGGCCTCCCAGAATTTACAATCAAATAGCAGAACTAGACCGTCAGTAGAAATAACCACACAAATGGATGCGTAATTAGTAGATACTTCACTCAACAAGTAGGTTGGACTGATCAGTATTCCATTCCCCCTTTGTGGAAAAGGGAACGTATGTTCCCAAACCGGTTTGCTATACTTACTCTTGTAATCACTCAAATTATTTATTAAACCAAGGAAATATGCCTGAGAAATCCAAAGATAAATGCCTTGGAAAGGTGAGTTGCTTAAAGAAAATGCCATTAGACATTCTTGGTATGAGCAGGAAAAAGCTTAGGAGGAAAAAAAAATCATAAAAATCTGGAAGGATTCTGCACTGGGATGGTTTTGCAAATGTCTTTGAATTCTCCTTGTGATTAAAGAAATCTGAGCTGAAATTTAGGGCAGATCAATGGTTTATGCAAGAAAGACAAAGTCCATTGTCAATCAATGAAGAGACTATTCTCTTTTTGTTTGTTTTACTTCATTCTTTGAGAGAGAGACCGTGGGGGAGGGGAGGAGAGGCAGAGAGAGGAGGACGAGGATCCAAAGTGGGCTCTGTGCCAACAGGCTAGTACCAGCAAGCCTGAAGTAGGGCTCGAACTCATGAACTGTGAGATCACCACCTGAGCTAAAGGCAGACACTCAACCGACTGAGCCACCTGGGTGCCCCAAGAGATTAATTTCAAAGAACAGTTTTGGGTCCTATGTCAAAAGATGACAAATGAGTTTATATTTACTGTATCCTAAAACATTTAGATTTGTATGTAACTATTCTCTTTGTTCGTGTGTGTGAGTGTGTGTGTGTGAGTTTTTGGTTTTGATAACCAGCCACCACCTCTGGTGCAGATGAATCCACGCATATACGAAGGGGAGGAGCGAGGTGGGGCGGACTCCCAGAGCATGGGGCGGGGGGCCCTGGCCTTGTGTGAGGGTTGCAGATGGCTTCCTTCAAGAGGCGACACCTTAAGGGCGGGCTAAAGGGTGAGCAGACATAAATCAGGCACTGGGCTGTGGGGGGAGAACTATGCTGGCGGCAGGGCAGGCAAGCGTGAAATCATAACCTCCCTGTGCAGCCCGCTTAGTGTGGGGAGGGCAGCTCGGCAGCGGGTTGCTGCCAAAAAGCCAAGAGAGGGCTGGTGAGGAATGGTCATGGTTGATCTCCCAGAACCAGGAGACTCTGCCCGACTCACCGGAGCCTGTCCCCTTCTTGTTTTTCCTCAGACAAAGGCCCATTAGATCTTCCTAAAGCCCCCCCCCCATGCCCTGCCCCCAGGAGACCTGCATGATGAGGGAGCCAAGGCCCTTGGGCCCTCAGTTCCACACCTGTAGCAGGACCTCCCAGGGAGGCAGGTTAAGGGTGTAAGACGTGAACTGAGCAAACTTGGGTTCAGATACTGTCCAGGCCCCCACTGACGGTGTGACCTTTGCAGACTGTTTCCTTGCTCTTGAGTCCTCATACGTGGGATACAGTGACAAGGCCAAGTGCTTCCCAGGGATCTGGGGGGGGGGGCGGGGATTAAGGGGATGAGACAGTGCGTATATATGGCCCAGAGAGCAAACGTGCAGTAAGTGCTTACTCTTAGCCCTGGTGGTCAGATACCGTATATCCCTTCCTGAGTGGGGGATTTGAAAGGTCCTGGAGCAGGCTCTTAGTCTTCCTGGAGGAAGGAGATTTCTGAAGACCCATCAAGGTCAGGGGTCAGGTGAGACCTCCATCTTTCCTGAGACACTCCGCTCCTCTAGGGCCTTTGGTACAAACTGCTCCATGTTCTAGGAAGTTTGAAACCCAGCCTAGCTCCTCACGAGCAAGGTGACCACTGGGCAAGTGAGTCCACCTCTCAGAGCCTCCTCTGTCACGGGTGGAAAACGGCACCTTCCTCAAAGGTTGTGGTTGAGGCTGAAGGTCATATTCGATGATTTGCTCAGCACATGACTCCTGGCCAAACTACAGGCTCAAATAAAGAGCTGCTATTGTTACAAATAAGAATAATCATACAATGATATATTTGGTATCACATTAATTATGCAAACAATAATTAATAGATTACCATGATAATGATCATATCAGCACTCATTGTAATATATGACTCTTACTATATAATATTATCAGTCATTATTTGCACAGTCATCAACAGGGTAGAATAAACCCATAACCCAGGGGTTGATGGATTGAAACAGGGTAGAATAAATCCACACTGCTGGAGAATACTATGTCCTACTCAGAAAGGCATGGCATCGTGGAAATGGGGGGCACAAGAAAGAGGTGGGCATATTTCCCAAGTTCACCTAGACCCCAGGACTCCAGAGAAAGGAACAGAATCCAGTTTGCCACTCCCATCTGCGCAGTCTGTCTGCTATTTCCACTTGAACCACCAGGGGCACTCAAAACAAGACCCTGGGCGCCTGGATTGCTCCGGTTATTCAGCAGCCAACTCTTGATTTCAGCACTCAGGTTAGGATCTCATGGTTCATGAGTTTGAGGCCCGCATTGGGCTTCGCACTGACAGTGCAGAGCCTGCTTGGGATTCTCTCTCTCTCCCTCTCTCTCTCTCTGCCCCTCCGGTGCTTGCCCACCCTCAAAATAAATAAATAACTTATAAAACAAGACCAGGCATTGGACGAAGCAGTGTGTGTGTGTGTGTGTGTGTGTGTGTGTGTGTGTGTGTGTGTCTGTGTCTGTGTTTTCCTCTTTCCTCTGTCATTACTTTCTCCCTTCTCAAGCACAGTCATTGCTACAGACACAGCCCCACATTCATAATACCTCAGAAATGGGAATTTTGGGGGTGAAATGAGCGTTGGTTAACATGAAACCTCTCTGTTTTAGCCAGATGTTTCAAAATTTGGAGATTTCACATAACTTTTTTAATGGGAAAAACGGACACTCTGTGACCACGTTCCCATCCAGGGCAGGGGCTCACGAGCACCTGGTTCTCACATTCCCCAGGTTTCCTGCCTGGTGTCTGCATGTGCCTAAGTGTTCATTTCCTTCTTGGCCTTATGGAGTGCAGGGCAGTGGGGGTGAAGGGAGTGGGCCCTGAGCAAGGTCAAGCAGAGGGAAGGGGAGGAGTCTCTGTTCGGTCCCTGCTGTTTTACCATTGGCAGAACTCCTTACCATTCTCTGCCTGACTAAACACACTTGGAGTCCAGGGAACTACATTTTGCCCCAGCCAGGCTGCACACTGGCTCTGGGACCTTGAGCAAATGACTTGTCCTTTCTGGGGCTAAGTATGTCTGGACCAGCCCTCCTGACCATGTAGGACCAGAGGTCAGTGAGGACTTGCACCTTGCTCTTGAATGGGATGGCAGGATACCAGCCACTCGGACATGCCTACCTTGCTCTCCAGCACTCTGCGGAACTTAGACTCAATCTGGTCGTGGAAGATATTCAACAGCCATCTGGGGAGAGGAGCACAGTGGGTGGTCAGCTGTGTACCACTGAACACAGGGACAGAAGGGCAGCAGAGTGGCCAGGCCAGTCTCCAATAGAGTCCTCCTCAACCCACCTCAGTGCCCTGCTGTGCAACAGAATCCTGGACAGGATGAAAATCCAGAGTCCCAGCTCGAGGTGCACTCATTGACTCAGTGTCTTGGGTACCCCAGCCCCCTGCACCCAATCAGGTTCAGCAGATCTGGGGGGGAGGCTTGAAAATCCACACATTTCTAATCAAGGAATTGGAGACTCAAAAAGATATTCTCAAGCAGTGGTATACTGTCTGTACTTTCTCCTTTGGACAAAGGCCCTTGTGTTCTTCCAAGAGTCAGATTTCATTCACCTGATGGTGGTCTCCACCAGCGTTCCTGGTTTGAACCTGCATCTGTTAATCTCAGAAGGGTCCCCCCAGAGAATGACCTCTAAGGGCCTGTGATGTGCCCGTGCCTTCCACCTGGACACTCAGGCCTATCAGAGGCCAGGCTTTGGGCTGGATGGATCTCAGGCCACACCCGGGGGTCAAGCTGGCCATTGTCCCAATGGTGACCTACCCCAGATCTCCCGACACGTACACCTCCACATCTTTAATGTGACTGCTGCAGCTGGAGGCATTGATGGTGGGCCTCCCAGAGGGCTCGCTGCCCAAGACAAGGTTGACTGAGATGGTAATGCCCTTGACATCCACATCAAGAGAGCCCTGTAGTTTCCTGCAGAAGATGAAAGAAGCAGTTATTGATTCCTAGACTAAGACCAGCCACCATCCTGGGCAGGGGGGAAATATGAAGCTCAATTCGTACCCAAAAGCAGTGGAGCTTGAGCAAAAATTTAATTATGAAAATGATTACAAAGTAAAGATTTATTACAAATAAGACCACAGAAGATCAGGAAGAAAGGCTGGGTCTAGTTATTTATGGGAAAGAGTGGGCAAAAGTCTTTCTAGGTAGGATCCAAATCTCAGAAGCCATAAAGGAAATGGTTAATAAACTTGCCAGCATAGAAAATTAAAACTTCAGTGAACAGAAAAGCCTGCCATATTCAAAGTAAAAAAAAATTTGCATGGTGAGCCAGTCAAAGAGCTAATTTCCGTAACATATGAGCTAATTTCCTTAATACACAAAGAACAAGCTTATACAAATTAATGAGGAAAGGACAAAACAACCCGAGAGAAGAAGAAAGGGATCAAAGATATCAAACAGGAAGTTCAATAGCAAATAAGCATATGAAAAATTATTGAAAATGAAAATAAAATGATGCCAGTTTTTGCCTATCAGATGGATGAATGTTTTGAAGCTCGTGAAGGTAATGCAGAAACAAGTCTCAGACGCCACGCTTGGGAGAGCATATCTGGAATACAGACTAGTGAGTTCCATCCTAACACACATATCTTTGGCTCAGAAATTTTATTTCTAGAACTTTCCTCTGTGGCTCTTCCTGCCAAGTTGTATGCATGGGGCAGCTCACAGAAGCATCGTGGGTAATAGCATTAGGTGATGCACAATCTAAATGTCAACTAGTAGGATTCAAGTTCAACAACGCACAAGCATCTATGTCATGCAGCCTTTAAAACGAATGAGGGCTAATGTGGTCTCTCTATACAACAAAATATTACTTCTCCACAGGAAGGAACAAAGCACTGGGGCACCTGGATGGGTCAGTGGGTTAAGTGTCTGACTTCGGCTCTGATCATGATCTCGCAGTTCATGAGTTTGAGCCTCGCATTGGGCTCTGTGCTGACAACTCACAGCCTGGAGCCTGTCTTGGATTCTGTGTCTCCCTCTCTCTCTGCTCTTCCTCTTTTTGATCTCTCTCTCTCTCAAAAATAAACATTAAAAATTTTTAAAAAAGAAATAAAGCACTGATGCTATCATGTGGACAAACCTCATAAACTGTCACATATCGATATCATTCCAATTGTATGAAATGTCCCCACTTGGAAACCTAGTGCAGATCGGTGGATGCCTGGGGCAATGGGTGGTGACTGCTCACTGGGTCTGGAGTTATCTCGTGGGGGGTAAAAACGTTTTGGAACTAGACTAAGGTAGTGGGTGCACGATGGTGTGAACGTACCAAATGCCACTGGATTGTTCACTTTAAAATGCTTAATGTTATGCTGTGTGAATTTCACCTCAATAAAAATATTACATTAAAAAAGGTAAAAAGGGGTACCTGGGTGGCTCAGTCGGTTTCAGCTCAGGTCTTGATCTCGCGGTTGTGGGTTCGAGCCCCATGTCAGGCTCTGTGCTGACAGCTGGCTCAGAGCCTGGGGCCTGTTTTCCGATTCTGCGTCTCCCTCTCTCTCTGACCCTCCCCTGCTCACACTGTTCTCTCTCTTTCTCAAAAAATAAAAATTAAAAAAAACATTTAAAAAATTTTAAAAAGGTCAAAAAAAAAAAAGAATGAGGTAGATTTTCATATGCTCATACAGAAAGATCTTTAAGATATTTAACTAAACAGGACAGAAGAGTATGGCTTGGTTCCTTTCATGGAAGTGAATAAATGTAACCTGTCTACTGAGCATTTTTCTAAAGCAGTGCTGTCCAAGAGAGATATAATGTGAGTCCCATAGGTAATTAAAACATTTCTAGTAGCCACATTTAAAAAGGCAAAACAATTGGGGTGCCTGGGTGGCTCAGTTGGCTGAGCATCTGGCTTCGGTTCAGGTCATGATCTCATGGTTCGTGGGTTCGAGCCTCGTGTCGGGCTCTGTGCTGACAGCTAGCTCGGAGCCTGGAACCTGCTTCAGATTCTGTGTCTCCCTCTCTCTCTGCCCCTCCCCTGCTCACGCTGTCTCTCTCTGTCTCTCAAAAATAAATAAAAATGGCAAAACAAAAGAGGTAAAATTAATTTTAATAGCACATCTTATCATTCAACATATAACAACATAAAAATCATTAATCAGGTTTCTTATGTCCTTTTTGGTGCTGGATCTTCAAATCTGGTGTTTCACCCTTAACAGCAGGTCTTGTACCAGCTATTTTTCTTTTCTTCTTATTTAAAAGTCTATTTATTTATTTTAAGACACAGCACAAGTAGGGGAGGGGCAGAGAGAGAAGGAGACAGAGAATCCCAACTAGGCTCTGTGTTGCCAGCACAGAGCCTGATGCGAGGCTCGAACTCATGACACCGTGAGATCATGACCTGAGCCGAAACCAAGAGCCAGATGGCCAACTGATTGAGTTACCCAGATGCCCTTGGCTGTTTTTCAAGTACTCAGAAAAGACATGTGGCTAGAAGCTACCATACTGGGCAGTGCAGGTGTAAAGTATCGATACAGTCTGGTCATCCAGAAGATGGCCAACCCTTCTGTGACGGGCTGAATTGTGTGTCCCCATCCCAAATCAAATGTTGAAGGCTGAAATCCCAGTACCTCAGAATGTGACTACATTTGAGGCAGAGCCTTTGAAGAGGATGATATTAAAATGAAGCCATTAAGGGGGTACTTGGCTGGCTCAGTTGGTGGAGCACCTTGATCTCAGGGTTGTGAGTTCCAGCCCCATGCTGGGTGTAGAGATTACTCAAAAACATAAACTTAAAAAAAAAATGAGGCCATTAGGGTGGGCGAGAATCCAATCTGACTGATGTGCTCATAAGAAGAAAGAGGACACAGAGGGACACCCCGGGTGCATGCACACAGAGGGACCACCATGTGTGGACGCAGCCAGAGGGCCATCTCCTGCAAGTCAAGGAGAGAGGCCTCGGGAAAAACTAGGCCTGCTGACACCTTGATCTTGGACTTCCAGCCTCCGGGAGTGTTGTTGAAGCCACCTAGTCTCTGATATCTCATTCTGGGAGCCCAAGTAGACTAATCCACCTTCCACCCAAGCACCTCGGAGGTCAGAGGACACTTCAAAGTGCTAGAGAGTTTGTGCTCCTGGGAGCTGCCCTTGACCAATAGCAAATACGGAAGAAGGGGTCATAAAGGCTAAGTTGGGGTGACTCAGGTGTGCTCTGCCTGCGTGGTTTCCAGAAGTCCCCTGGGAGGCTGAGCTGTAACTGGCTGCCAAGCTGGGTTCCTTCCCTCCTTGCCTCCCTTCCCCACACCCATGTATGTTTCCTTAGGTCATTTCCAATATAAAGTACTTGCACTTGAATTCCTGCCTTGGGGTCTGCTGCCAGGGAAAGCAAACTGAAAAGAAGTAGTATTCTCTCATTTAGCTCACCCACAACCCCATCAAGGAAGGATAATTCTCAACCAAGAGCCAGGGCTCAGACCCCTGTGAGCTCCTTTCATCTCCCATGTGGCCTTTCTGATGAGCTAGGAATATCTTGGACCCAAGCAGGATGGGAGAAAGACCAAGGCCAAGGTCCCAAGAGCCGGAGCAGAGGCTACTTACACTAATTTGCGCGCCTTCCATTCGCTTTGGGCTCTGATGAAGGAGTCAGAGATGGTGAGGCTCAGGCCCTGGCCGGGAAGGGGTGTCAGAGCGGAGCTGAGCAGCTTACAGCTGTGGATCTTCGGGCTGAGGAGAGAGAGACATGGGGTGCAGCATCAGCCCCTGCCTGGGTCCGGCCTCAGCAGAGATCTTGCTCCAACCTCCACCACCCCCTGCCCCCACCCCTCGGGGGCTTGGCTGGCAGAGCCTGTGTCAGGCAGGCACGTGCTCCCCCGCTCCCCTGAACGTGCGGCCATGCTAAGCACGTTACATCCATGATGTCACTTAGGCCTCTCAAAGGCGACAGCACTGCTCTTGTTCCCTTGTTATGGCGGGGGAGATAGAACCTCTGGGAAGGGATGCATTTGCCCAAAGACACGCAGTTAGGATCAGATCTCACAATCCTGGGTAGGATCTGGAATAGGGCACAGAGGCACACCCCTTTGCAGCTCCTTCCGGAAGCCATCCCCTCCCTCGACAGATCCAGGTTGAGGGATCAGATTCAGAAAAGGCTGAGGCCAGCCTCAAGAAAACACACAAAGTGCTGGGAGAAGGAAACCGAGAGGACACCTATTGTGGGGCCAACCGTGGAACGACAATGGTGGTTTTATTTTATCTGCCTGGCACGTGGTAGGTGCTCAATAATGTTTGCTGATGGACCGAATAAATGAAACAATCAATGGTAGTGGGCAGGGAGGGGGTGATGAGCTTTGACTCCTCCATTGTCTTTTCCTCAATAAGTGTTTTGTGCCTTTTTTGGGGGAGGGCATCAGCTACTCATGTCTAATAATCCTGTGAAGACTCAGCTCAAATGCCAGCTTCTCTGGGAAGCCTTTCTTGACTCCCCCAGATGTACAACCCTCAGCCCTAACAGTTGGGCTAATGTATTTAAAGTTTAAGGTCTATCTTCCCTTCCAGATGATATCCAGGGGCCAGACTGAAGCCTAGATTGTCACAGTACATCTTCATTTCACAGATAAGGGAACTGAGGCTCTGGTCACAGAGCTGATAGGTCTTCTTGGATATTTACTGGATGAATGAACGAATCGGGGAACCCAACTCCTTCCCAGGACCTCCCTCTGAATGCTGCAGTGAACTCTCCCACGGCTGCCCCAGGGAGAGAGGGAGGTCCTGGGGTTCTCCCTCCCCTCCCCTGCTCACCGTCACCTCCCTGCAGCCGCCTCAGGGCCCCAGCAGAAGGGAGCCCTACCTGTGGAACAAATAGCTCCCTCGGCCAAAGGGTTTGATCTTGAACTTCCCAGTGAAGCCAGGCAGTGTGATTCTGAGCAGCTCCTCCTGCAGGGTCACCAATCCCTCACTGGCCACTGTCGACAGGAAAAGGCTGTGAGTCAGCCTGGCCCGTCTGCCTGCCTCCCCTCTACACCCTTCAGTGGCTCCCATCTGCTCTAGGGAGACAGGCTGACTTCCTCATAAACACTAGTGACAGAATCTTGCACCCCTGTTGGGTACCACGTGACTTGAGAAAACAGAAGCATCTCTCCATTTCATGTGACGCCATTATGTTGTGCTCCACTAATGGGTGAGGAAACAGTGTCTTTGTCAGTAACCCCACAAGGAGAGGGGTACTGTGGGCGTGGGTGGGAGGTCCTCTGTCCCGGCCTTCCCCGCATCCGGCATGTGCAGAAGAAACTGTAAAGACTTCCGGATAGAATCCTGGAGTTGGTGTCTTTCTAGCTGGCTGACCTGGAGCCAGGCTTCAGCCTTCACTTTCTCGGTAGCAGTGGTGACAGAACTTTCTTCCTTACAGAGCAAAAGGGGCTGGGGGCAGATCACAGGTACTCCTGGCTTGGGGCGTGGCATGTGGCATACAGCAGGTGCTCAGTAAAGGCTCCGGAACAGCAAAGCTTGGTTTATATTATTAACAGTATGAAAGGGACCAAAATGTGTAACTCTAGACAATTGGCATAAGTAAACATGATACATTCACACGGTGGACAGGAACCAAAGGCAAATTTTGCCTGACTTAGGGTTTCAGAACACATAGTATTTAGTAGGGCCCTTTGTTGGAGTACATGAGGGACCTAGGATTCTGTCCACAAGGATGGCATGTGTGCACAGATGACCAGCGGTCTGCCCTTTTTCCAACCGGCTCTCCCCTCTCTAGTGAATGACGTGCTGGGCCTTCTGCCAGAATGCTTCCCCTTGTCCCCGGTCAGTTCCCACTCACCTTTTGTACCTGCCCTAACCTCCTCCAAGAAGCCTCCTCTGATTTCCTTTTCTCTGCTCCCCACAGCCCTATCTGAGGGAGCATCATCAGCCCATTTAACAGAAAAGGCAATCGAGGCTCCATGAATGCGCAGACAGCCGTGCAGTTGCTGTGGGGAGTGGTGTATACATACCTCAGCACCCTGCCCCT
This sequence comes from Suricata suricatta, assembly GCF_006229205.1. Lineage (NCBI taxonomy): Eukaryota > Metazoa > Chordata > Mammalia > Carnivora > Herpestidae > Suricata > Suricata suricatta. The sequence continues at coordinate 86,004,464 of NC_043711.1, read as the reverse complement.
CGGATGAACTGATTCTGATGCTTTGTTTCAGCAAAAGTAGCCCTTCTTCTGCTCATTCTTTTAAAATTGAGACATAGCATAGACACAAGGCATTGCCAGGTAATTCTTAAATGTCCATATACCAGAGTAGCCACCGCCTGGAGCACATTCCCAGCACCCTGCGGCTCCCTCCTGCCCGCTCCGGGTCACTGCCTTTCTCTGGAGGTAACCGCCATTCTGACTTCTGGTAAGACATAGGTTTTCAAGCTCTACCAAGAACTTTCCAGGGGCATTGTCCCCGTCCCTGGGTGGTAGCTGGCTTAATAACACAGCCCTCCTGTCTTCTGGCTGCCTTCCCTTTCTCGTCTCGCGTTCCCACTCCCCTGCATTGTTTCTGGAATCCTCCCCCAAATCAACCGCTTGCTCCAAATCCTTAACCCTGTTGGCGAGTGGGGGCGGCCCCTGGCTCAGACAAGTAACATGCCCAAGAGGCACAGTGGGTGGGGGACCAGGCCTGACCTCAGCTCGCCACCCCGAGGGAGGGAGAGCTCCCCGTCGGTGTCCTCCACTCTACCTGGAGCAGCCTGGTGCCTAACGGGCCCCCAAGTCCAGCCGACAGCCGCAGCTTCTTACCATACTCTAGTCCCTTGTCGGTGATCCTGGCAACCAGGCCGGGGTTGGCACCCAGGGCCTCAGGGGTGGAGGTGAGCAGCAATCTCAGCAGTAGAGAGGGCAGGGCCCCGGCCAAGGCCTTCATCCTGGACTGCCAGTGGAGTGGCCCAGGCTGGGTCCAGCTCCCTTAAGTAGCAGGAGGGCTGGGGCTGGGGCGGCTCCCGAGTGGGGGCGGGTTCCTGGGTTCTACTCCGCGGCACCGGGAATGGGAGGCACAGAGACTGGAACTTGCTTGCAACATTGCTGGGGTCATGGGTCATACTTAGGAGGCGGTCGCAGCTGCCCCGGGTTGGAGGATGGGTCGGCCTAACCCGGGGTGACAATCTCTGACCCACATTCATTGCTCGGAAGGCCCTGTGTTACCGGCTAGGTTCCAAGAGGCCATGTCTGTCCCTCAAGGTCACGCACCTGACAAGTGGCGGAGCTGGGAGTCCCAGCCGGGTCTGGCAGCACCCAAATTCTTTTCTCTTTTTTTTTAAATAAACAGGGTTGAGTATAAAGAAATCTTTCCCCCACGCCCCTGTGAGAAAACAGGCTTTCCCAACTTTGCTGGTGGTAAAATTTTCTGAAAGGCAACTTGGCACGTCCTTGAACACTTGCATTCCCGGTAACCCGGCGGTTCCGCTTCCGGAACTAAGTCCATAATTAAGTCGGTGTGCAAATACGTCCCTGTAACAAGATGCCCATTGCTGTGTGGCATGAAACAGGCAAGGGACAGCTGGCCCACCCTGAGGTGTCCACAGAAGGACATTGGCCAAACTGGGCATGAGGCACCGAAAGTAATGCCTCCCTCGAATGTATCATAAATATATTTCTTGATTCCGTATATTTATTTCCTGATGCAGAAGCATGTTCATGAGGGGCAGTTTCCAGTGACACCATCCAGGGAGGTTCTGTTCCCATGTTTGCCAGCCTGGAAAATGTTTAGCAAAGAGTTTTGAGACCCTGCCTCTGTTTGGGTGGGCAGGATTATGAGTGTTTCGAAAATCTTTTTGTTTGTTGGTATTCAAAATTTTTATTTTTTCGGAGTCTATTGTATTCACAGTAAGTAAAGATAATACAATTTCACTTTGGAGAACAAAATTTATAGGAGGCATTGTGCTTAATACATAAGGATTTCCCCACCCCCCACCCCAAGGATCCTATATTTGTGAGCTCTGTTCTGTGTCCACCTCCAGGAAGCCTTCTCGGATCACTCCCACGGTTCCCTGGATTAGAGAGAGGTCCTCCTCTGAGGTCCCAGAGTATCTGCACCTCGTCCATCATAGCATTAACCACTCTCTGCTTTTTTGTAATTGTGGTCCTTTAAAAATAGGTCCACAAATTCTTTTATACTCTTTCCATCAAGGGGCGCCTGGGGGGCTCAGTTGGTTAAGCTGTGAACCTAGGCTCAGGTCATGATCTCACAGTTTGTGAGTTCGAGCCCCACGTCGGGCTCTGTGCTGACAGCTCAGAGCCTGGAGCCTGCTTCGGGTTCTGGGTCTCCCTTTTTTTCTGACCCTCCCCCGCTCCCATGCTCTCTCTCTCAAAATATAAATAATCATTTAAAAAAATAATATACTCTTTCCATCAAAAGGTGGAGTCTCTATACCCTGCCCTTGACATTGGGCGGGTCTCTGTGACCGCCTCAACAGATCGAATGTGGTGGGAGGAACGGTTTCTTCCCATTGGGTCGTAAAAGGCACTGGAATTGGGGTTCGGATCAGAACTTCCCGCGTTGAGCACCGGGAAGCCCCCAGCCCAGGCCCCTCAGCTCCGGCCACTGTCAAAGTCCCACAATAGTGAGAACACTCTCCTTTTTCCTAAGCCCAGGTTGAAAGAGTTTGGAAAGCCCAGAATTTGGAAACTGAGCACGTAGTGGGTCACTGTTGATAGAGCGAATGAGCATAAAGCAGGAAGCAGCCTAATGGTGAAGGGCAAGGTCTTGGGCCGGCCGGCCTGGGCTGAATCCTGACTTGCCCACTGCGTGACCTTGGGCACTCTGTGACTCAGTTTCCACATCTGTAGTTGGGCTCAGTGTGGCAGGAAGTCAGAGGTCTGGAAGAGAGGGGGACCAGGGCGCTTCTCAGCTCCCTCCTTGTTTTGGATCTCAGTCTGACAGTGGCTGTGTCACGTCCACCCAAAGCCCCTCCGCAGGGGGCTCCAGCCCTCCCTGGGCTTGGACACCAGACTCTTTTCTTTGCTGCTGTAAGCCAGGAATGAGGGATTCAGGTTCCTGGGGCCTCAGCATCTTTTGCCAGTGTCCTTCAGCCTGTCCCTTACCTCTATAAATAGCCCCTTAATTCGAATCCCAAGAACCATCTGGGTTGGATTCTTTCCTGCCTGGGGCCTGATGGACACGATTAGCACCACAAGCATTCCTCCTGCACCTATTGATCTGTAGCAAATGCCTTTCTCTCATGGAAAGCTTTGAATTCTTTTCCAAAGTCTGTACAGGCCTTTTGTGGGGAGAGTGGACTGCAAAAGACAGAACTAAAAATACACAGCAGCCCGCATTCTGCCGCCGAGGGAGTCTCTGCGGGCCACCAGGGAAGGCTTCTTAGAAGGGTAGAGCTGGCTGTGTCCTGATGGTCACGTGGAGATTTTGGGGAGGAGAGAGCAGACGGCGGTCCAAGAAGAGGGGCAGTGTGTGCCGAAACATAGAGCCATAGGAACATGGGAAGGACTAGCAGCGAGGAGGCCTGGGTCCTTGTCTAGGCTCTGCTCCTGACAGGCTGTGTGACCCGGGACCAACCATGCCCTTCTCTGATCCTCATTTCCTGACCCGCCAGTACAGACGAGGGCATTGGACCAGGACAGCATTTCTCAAATCATCCAGGAATCTTGTTTATTTAATTTAAAACTTTATCTTGATATAAATTTAAGATGTGCTGAGTGTCAATCTGATATATTTATATTTTGCAATGTGAGGACCACTGTAAAGTGACATCTCTACCAGGTCACCTAATTATCATTTCTTTTTTGTGAGGGGAACAATTATGATCTAGTCTTTTAGCAACTTTGATGTTTGTGAAGTCCTTTAATAGGACTTATCTACTCGTTCCAAATGGGTCTCCTTAAATAACATCTCCCCAATTCCTTCGCCCCAATCCTGGTAATAACCATTCTACTCCTGGCTTTTATGAGTTTCCTTTTTTATTTTTATTTATTATTTATTATTATTATTATTTAAAACATTTTTTTAAACGTGGTATTTATTTTTGAGAGAGAGAGAGAGAGAGACAGCATGTGCAAGGGAGGGTCAGAGAGAGAGGGAGACACAGAATCTGAAGCAGGCTCCAGGCTCTGAGCTAGCTGTCAGCACAGAGCCCGATGTGGGGCTTGAACCCACAAACCACGAGATCATGACCTGAGTGAAGCTGGACGCTCAACCAACTGAGCCACCCAGGCACTCCTATTTTTATTTAAAAAATGTTTATTTATTTTGAGAGAGAAAGAGTGGGGGAGAGGCAGAGGGAGAGGGAGAGAGAGAATCCCAAGCAGGCTCTACACTGTCCGTGCGGAGCCCAACATGGAGCTCACTCCATGAGATCATGACTTGAGCTGAAATCAAGAGCTGGATGCCAAACAATTGAGCCACCAAGGCGCCCCATGAATTTGGCTTTTTTATTTTATTAAAAAACCTTTAAAATGTTTATTTATTTTTGAGAGAGAGAGGCAGACAGAACACAAGCAGGGGAGGGGCAGAGAGAGAGAGGGAGACACGGAATCAGAAGCAGGTTCCAAGCTCTGAGCTGTCAGCACAGAGCCTGATGCGGGGCTCGAACTCACAGACTGTGAGATTGTAACCTGAGGCAAAGTCGGATGCATAACCGACTGAGCCACCCAGGGACCCCAGTTTGGCCCTTTTAGATTCCACATAGAAGTGGTCTGTAGTATTTGACCTTCTCTGTCTGACCAATCACACCTCGCATAATGCCGTCTAGTTCCATCAGGCTGTTGCAAATGGCATGATCTCTTCTCTCTCAAGGCTGAGTAATGTTCCATTGTGGGGTGTGTGTGTGTGTGTGTGTGTGTGTGTGTGTGTGTGTGTATAGCTTTTGGATGTGAAGATAAGAGAACTCTTGTGCACTGTTGGTAGGGATGTAAATTGGTTCAGGTAACTTTTTCCAACTGTGGAAAACAGTATGAAGTTTCCTCAGAAAATTAAAACTAAAACTACCCTATGTACAGCAATTCCACTTTTGGGTGTATATTCAAAGGAGACAAAGATAGGATCTCAAAGAGATGTCTGCACCCTCTTGATTATTGCAGCGTTATTCACAATAGCCAAGACACAGAAACAATCTAATTCTCCATCAACAGATGAATGGATTACAATGTTGTTATATATATATATATATACACACACACACACCAGGGATCTTGTTAAATGCAATTCTGTTTCATCAGTTTCCTCTAGGGCCTGAGACTCTGCATTTCTTTTTTGGTTTGTTTTTAGTTTTTATTTATTTTTAAATTTTTTAAAACGTAATCTCTACCTGCAAGATGGGGCTTGAACTCACGACCTCTCAGATCAAGAGTTGCATGCTCTCTAGACTGAGGCTCCCGGGCACCCCTGAGACTCTGCATTTCTGACAAGCTCCCTGGTGGTCCAGTCTTAGCCTGTGCTTTGAGACCGAGGGACTGATAATGTAAGCTCTGAGTTCCCTCCAGGCTCAGTGATTCTATACGTCTGTTCGTTCCTATTTTCGTGCAGTTTCCTGTGGCGGTGCCCACGCTCCTGAGAACACCGGCTCCAGCTGGAACAGACTGATGCTATGACCTGCGGTGCCGGATCTCTGCGGGGTCCGTGGAGGGCTTGATATTTATGGCAGCCTCCTCCCCCAGCCCCATCACCTGCAGGTCTGTGTGTTCTGATTTATAGAAGAAAATGGTACTTAAAGTGATGAGCCACTGTGGTTTGAGAATTGTGTCACCACCCTGCGCTGCTGGGAGGCCCCCTGGAGCAGGGCTGGCCATGTGGACTCATAGCCCCTCACCCCAGGGGGACCCGAGGACCCTCCCGCCCCTCCCTCCACCGTCTCTTTGCCTCTGCAACTGTGGCAGCATCTAAAATCCCAACCACAGCCCCCTTTCGCTGGGTCTTGATAGCTTTGGGGACCCTAAGGAGCTTCTGTTAAAATGAAAAGTTATCAGCAAGGAAAGATTCTTTAATATTTGCCAGACGTCCTTTTATTGCATTCTTTTCCTGGAATTCCAGAGGGCCCTGGCTTTTACAGATGGGGAAACTGAGGCCTAGAGAGGGAGAAGGACTGGCCACACAATGAATTCATCACTGAACCTAGATTTCTGGCCTGCCGATGGTTCTGATTCTTGGGGTTAAGCCTGTTGAGGCAGGCAGGCCCAGATCAGATTTTGAAAATCATAACATGGGCGCTTTGAGTCACAAGGAAGTGGATTCAAATCCTAGGTCATTAAAAAATAATAAGTATTGAGCATCAACTGTCTGGCAGGCGTTAGGAATACAACTGTGGCAAGCCAGATACAGTCCTGACAGTACCGTGAGAGCTCCTGGGTTTACTAATATTTACAGCTTACTTTGAGAGAGAGAGCTGGGGAGGGGCAGAGAGAGAGGGAGACACAGAATCTGAAGCAGGCTCCAAGCTCTGAGCTGTCAGCACAGAGCCCAGCATGGGGCTTGGACTCATGAACTGTGAGATCATGACCTGAGCTGAAGTCGGACACTTAACCGTCTGAGCCACTCAGGCACCCCTCAGTTTACTTTTGATTCTACTCATCAGGTGCCGTACCACATCTATGTTGGATTCTCGTAACGACTCAGTGAGGTAGGGACTCATGTGTCATTTTGCAGGTAAGATGGCTGAAGGCCAGCTAATTGCCCAAGGTCACACAGCTGGTAAATGGCGGAACTGGGACTTGGAACCTCCATGTCTGGGAGCAGAGTTCATGCTGTGAGCTCTCTAACTGTATCACGGATGCCTTCCAACAATCTCATGCCAAAGAGGAGGGCAAGGCTTTATCGCTACTTTTCAGAGAAGGATCAGAGAGGTTAAGTAACATATGGAAAGCTGTGCAGCCTGCGAGGGGCTGGGTTGATGTTTAAAACCAGGCTCTGAGCTCAGTGACCTTGGATGGGCCACATAGCCTTTCTACACCTCGGACTCCCTCCGCCCTCCATCCGGCCGTCTACCTTTGGATGTGGCCAGGATTAAAGTCTTAGGACATTGGCTCAAGGTGGGGCCACCCATGGCCACCAACAGGATGTGGCAAATGGTGAACACAGTGTTAGTCTCCCTGGAATCGCTCCCATTCTCTCCCCCAGTACGGCCCCTCCTTCATCTGTAACAACTCAAAGGGAACCCCCAAAGGCAATGCTCTACCCAGAAGGGAAGCGGCTTGAGCCGTGAGCTTTTAGGCAGTCTGGAGTGGTGGTTCTTTCTGACGGCCCTGTTGGTGTATATTTCACACACCGTGACATTCGCCGTTCAAGCGGACAGCTCAGCGGTTTGTAGCGTGTTCAAACGGTTGCTCAACCATCACCACTAGCTAATTTTAGAACATTTTCAACAGCCCCCAGAGAAACCCCAAAGACGTTGGCAATCATTTGGAGCAGCAAAGCTTAGCCTGGAGGGAGATGCTGATGAAATAAGTGGTTTTGTTGGCAGCACGGCAGATCGTTTGGAGTGCGGTGGGGAGCACCCTTCAAATCACACCGCAAACAACTGCCTGTCTCCCCCACTCGAGAGCCGTCCGTGGGGCGCACTGTGTTCCATTCCCCAGTCTGTAGGTGCAAGAAATAATGGCAGTTTTATTTCTGTAGAGAGCGGGGCAGGGGCTGCAGGAATGTCAGAAAGTAGAGGGTCAGTGTGTGTGTGGGGTAACTATCCCCAGAGGTGGCGAGAGAGGACGTGAGGGGGGGAAGGCAGGGCTCCCCGTCCTCAGCAGCTGTGCTCCCCACCCCAGCCAGGTGGCTCTAATGGAAATGTGAATTGGATTGTGTGGCTCTCCTGCTCAGTCTCCAAAGACTGCCCTTACTGTCTTGGAAGGCAATCCGGATCCTGTAGTCTGTCTGAAGGCCTCCAGCTTCCCCCCGTGATGCTTCCACTCATGCTCTTCCTTCCAGCCTCACAGGCTGCTTTTCTGTTCCTAGTCTGCCTCCACGGCAATTAGAAAAAGGTGGACCCTCTTGGTGGACAAATTAGAGAAAGCGTTTTGTTCTCTCAGCCTGGTGCCTTTTTATAGTACACAACATAGGCAACTGAACACAGTAGTCCTGGTTTAAATATGCCAAGTCCCTAACAAGACAGGATTTTGACAGAGTGTGGGCTCCGAGGGCAGAGGGTGGGGAACCCCGGCCCTGCCACTTTCCAGATGTGTGATTCAGAGAGGCTGACTCAGTCTAAAGGGACTGAGTGATTCCCACCTCGGAGGATGGAAAAGGCCTTGAGAATTAAACGAAATCAGTGGTGTGCTGTGTTTAATCGGGGTCCCTCCCTTCCCCAGTGCGGCCCCAGAATCCCCACCTCCATGTAACGGCAAACCAATGGTGTTAGTAGAGCATATGCATTTTTCTTTAAAAACAAAAAGTGTTTAAAGCCTCTCATCTGCTTCTCCTCACTACGAATGCTTCTCTCCATTTTTACAAAACAACATGGATGAAGTTTGAATCTGAATGTTAACAGACTCCTAGTTTGTGCCCACCCTCTTGCACTCTTGCTCCTCCAAATGCTTTCAGGAGTCACAACAAAACATTTTAAAAATGAAATCTGGTCATGTTATCCCGCACCCTACTGCCCACTTCAAACTCCTCAGATGTCAGACCAGATGTCAACAGTGAAAGAGCCTTCCAGGACTGCTAGGACCATGCTAGGTCAAGGCTAATGGCTTGAGATGGCCATTGCTGGTTCGCCACAGTGGGCAATGGTCCAGAGCACCCATTGAAACTCACCAAGGGCCCCAGAGTAGTTGCAGGTGGTTTCTGTGCTAGCCTTCAAAGTCATGGGCAAGAGCTATTGCAGCTAAGGGTGTGACTAACACCTCGAACGGCATCTGTGCCCTCGCCCAGTGTTCTGTTTTGGGCTCAGTGGCTGGGCAGAAGAGCTTGGGAAAAGGGAGCCACATCACAGCCCAAGCGTTGGGCAAGGAAACAGGCTGTGCAGGATGGCCGTTCAACAGCGACCCCGTGTGGTGGGGACAGGCGCAACAGGCGTCCGAGACTGAGGACTACACAGGAAGACAATAGGCTGCGCAGGATACCTGTTCAACAGCGACACCGCGTGGCAATGGCAGAAACAACAGCCCAGCGGATGGTCCACTCCAGAGACCCTCTCAGCCTGACCTTCAGAAGCAAGACTCGCTCCCTTCGGACTAAGAAAACCCCAAGTACTCTTTGGGAGTGTGGAATGAGGGGTGTCCTTAAGAAGGGACAAGGAGACTTTCTGCTGAGAAGGGCATGTGGTGGCTGTGCTGTGAATTGGCGCTGCAGAGCTTGCTGGGTACAAAAGAATGGATGTAAAACAAGGAACAATGTCATCGCACAGAATTCCACCAAAAAGGAGCGTTTTTTTTTTGTTTGTTTTTTTTTTTTTTTGTTTTTTTTGCGGGGGTGGCGGGTGGGGAGTGAAGCACAAAGACAAATAGTGTGGCAACAACCGGAAAGCAATTCTTGGAGGAAACCTCTGTGCAGGCTTAGCTCTAGAAGGACATTCCTAACCCCTGTAACACACATCCCACACTTTCTCAAGGAGCAAAGTTTCTGTATTGAGATCATTTCTGAATCTGAGTTCGGAGAAATTTGCAAGGGTTTCTGGTTCAAGGGCTGGAGAAAGACAGCCTCTGCCCCACGGGCACGGCAGGAGCAGGTGTGGACAACCTCTCACCTCCTGGCATGGCTGACAGCCCCCAGCACCCCCGGCGACTTCAGCTGTAGCGAACATCTGCCCCCAGCAGCAGGAAATTCTAGGGAGAGAGGAGAACGCCGTCATCAGTGGGAAGTGCACCCTGTTTGTGAGCGCGGGGCTGCTGGGGTTTGTGAAGGAAACTTTGGGAAACCAGAGCCCCGGCTGCTGATGGGAAGGCAGTGGGGGGGAAGGGTGAGTGGGGGGCACTCGGGGTTCGCCGCTGGGGGCTGCACGTCAGCGGCTGCGGTGCAGTGAACCTGTCAGCAGCCTCTCTGACAGCTGTTCCCCTCCCAGACGTGGGGGGCCGCGGTGGAGGCCTTCATTTGTCATCCCTGCCTCATAGCCGCTCAAGGGAGCCTCCTTCCCATCAAGGCTGCAAAGCCACTTTTCTTTGCTCCTTCCTGCCCTTCACTCAGAATGTTCAGAAATGAAATTACAGTGTACCATGGAGTCATTTTTTTTTTAAAGGATGTACTTGGTAAAATGTGGGGAACATGGGGGGATGTGTGTCCTCTGCTTTCTGGGCTGTTTTTCTACAGTCTTGGCCCCGTTGGGAGTCTGGTCTGAAGAACTGGGGCCTGGGGGTGAGGCAGGACAGGGAATCTGGGCGATGGGGCCGTTTCCCATGGGGCCACGAGGTTAACAGAGAAGCCCCTGAGCAGGGGGAGGAATGCGATCATGACAGTCTCATTACCGAGGGGACAGGCTGGGCTTAAGGGGCCTCCGGGCGGAGGCACCAGAGGACATCTCGAATGCACAGGTTGGGAGCATAGAAGGAACTGGGAGTGCGTCTGGGTCACTGGGCAGCGCAAAGGTGGCTGCTGGCCCGAGCTGAGGACAG
>NC_043711.1:85908075-85994008 GCF_006229205.1 Suricata suricatta | reverse complement strand
GGAGGGAGGGGAGGGAGAGGGGAATGAGAGGGGAGAGAGGGGAAGGAAGGTGAAGGGAGGGAGAGGAGGGAGGAAGGAGGGAGGAAGGAAGGGGGAGGGAGGGAGAAAGGGGGAGAGGGAGACAGAGCCAGTAAAGAAGATAGCACTGACGGGGTGAGAGGCAGCTGGGAAATCGAGGGAGCTAGGAGAAGAAAGCATCCTAAGTGGTCTCAGACGCTGTTGTGGGTCTGGCTGGGGGACAGGCAAAAGGAGGTCTCCATTCTCCGACTAAATCCCCTCTCTCTCGGTACCTCACTTTTTACCATCTTTTCCCCTCCCCCAGGCCTAGAATGTTGCCAGGCACCAAGGGAGTCATGCAATACCTATTTGCCGAATATTTAAATACATCCACTTATAAAAGAGGCTCTGTGGCCACCAAGTGAGCTCCGTTTTTACTGAACATAGTCTGGGAAACTTCAAATCCAAAGGTTCAAGGGTGGCGGTGGGCAGGGCAGGGCGGCGGGGGGGGGGGGGGGGGGGGGGGGGGGGGGGGGGGGGGGGGGGGGGGGGGGGGGGGGGGGGGGGGGGGGGGGGGGGGGGGGGGGGGGGGGGGGGGGGTGATTGGCTTTGAATTTGGACTTCATAGCTGTGTGGCCTTTCTGAGCCTTATCCTTCCTTGCGTGTGAACAGTTACCCACCTCGCAGGGTGTTGTTAGGGTAGGGAGTGCTTGCTACAGGGCTTGCATACAGAGAGTTTTCTGGCAACAGGCTGCTGGTGTGGAGGGACATTTGGTGAAAAGAGACATTTGGACCTACCTGGTGAGACCGAAGCACCAGATTGAAGGCCTGGAGCTTGGCCGGCATCGGGAGAGGGAAGCCTTTTTGCAGCCGCTCTGCAGTGGAGGAGAAGGTGAGCACTGGGCAGGGGAGGGGGGGAAGGTGCCGGCCCGCCGGCACCAGGTGGGCAGCTGCCCTGAGCCAGCGGGCCTGCTCTGGGTAGGGCCGGCATAGACCTGAAGCCTTGACAGGTAGGCTGGCCTGGAGACTCCCACGCCTCACCACGCTCTGGAGACCCAGGGGCCTTCCCTTCTCGCCCCATCAGCCCCAAGCCCACATTCAGGATGTGTGCAGACCTCTTCCCCAAGACCCCCTCCTGAGGGTGACAGCAGCGCTGGTGTACTTGGCCATGGCCGTGGCCAAGGGCAACTGCTCGTTATCTACCGGGGTGCATACGGAACTCCTCAAAGTTTAGGATGAAACTAGAGGTGGGTGGTAGCCGGGGACCCCTCCCCCCATACCACCGTCTTCTGCTGTGCGACTCTGGAGAATTCTACACCCAAACCTGGCTTCCCAGATCATTAGGAAGCTACATTTGTCAAGGCAGGAGAAGTCATAGTCTATATAATAACTTTTGTCCTAATTGACAATTTCTACTTCTTCTAGTCATGTGGTATGTGGTCCTCTGGGTGCTCTCTGGCCCCTGGCCCCGCAAGGTTAGGCTTTTGTCAGTGTGATGAGCACGAGCCGTTGGTTGAGGTTAGCCCTTCTTCTCCAGCCCTTCTCCCAGAGGTGGCAAGGGGCTGAGGGCTCTGGCTTCAGAGCCGGGTCAGAGCCCAGCTGCATTTTTTGCCTTCCCCTGTGACCTACAACAAGCCACCTGTGTCTTCTCGGTCTCCCATTTCCTCCCACAAAAATTGGGGAGAATACTAATCTGCATGTCAGGGGGCTGTCTTAAAGATCGGATGACATAGTGGGTGGGCTCATGAGAGGAACTCAGCCCTCAGGGGTCCTCTTCTGTCCATCCCCTTTTCTGGTTCATTTGAGTGACCACCCTCCAGCCTCCATGACTTGGGCCAGGTGTTAGGTGGCTCTAGGACTTAACCCCCCTCCCCTCCCCTAGGACTGAAAGTCAATCGTTTCTCCAGAGCTCCTTACCGTTAACCTTGGGGATCACAGCAATGGGCACGACATAGCTCATGACAGCCTGCAGCACTCCGACCTGAAGTCAGAGGACGGGACCCACGTCAGGGCACCTCGGCCTCAATCTCCCACCCCGGCAGGGCCACCTTGGAGCCGGGAAAACTGCTCAGGGAGGGACCCGGGCGATGCCAGGAGGATTCCGCAGCCCAGTCAGGCCACCCAAGTGATCTCTTGTGCATCCCAAGGTTCCTGATGTGACGCACGTTCCAGATGTAAGGTACCAGGCCGAGGAAAGGAAGGTCATCAGAGTTAAGCATGAAAACCATTGTGTAAGAAAATGCATCAGCTACTGCACTGCCGGCTACAGGGCGAACTGGTCCAACCTTTCTGGGGCTCTATTTGGCGAAGCCTTAAAAATGTGTGTGCCTGCCCGGGTGGCTCAGCCGGTTGAGCGTCTGACTTCGGCTCAGGTCATGATTTCACAGCTCCTGAGTTCGAGGCCAGCATCGGGCTCGCTGCCGTCAGTGCAGAGCCCACTTTGGATCTTCTGTCCCCTCCTGTCTCTGCCCCTTCCCGGCTTGTGCATTCGCTCTCTCTCAAAAATAATTAAATCTTCAAAAAAACTGTGTATTGCTGGTGGACCAGCAAATATGCCTGTAAGGTGTTTATCCTGAGGGAATGCTGGCAAAAATTAATGCATAGATGCTCACTCGAGCCATAAATTTAACCAAAACAGTAAATAAGCAGCAATCTACATGTCTAGGAACTGGGGAATTATTTAGGGGACACAAGGGTGCTTTGATTCTAGGAAATACTATGCAACTGTTAAGAATAATATTGTGGAAATTTAATTATCCACAAAGAGATATTCATGATGTATTTTTGAGTTAGGAAAAGCAGGCTATGGAAACCACATAATTCTGTTGTATTATTGGCTATGCATAGCAAAAGGTCAGGAAAGATTAACTAAGTGATAAAAATAGGAATGACTTTTATTCTCCTTGGTTTGCCTCTCTGTAGATTCTGATTATTCTGTAATGTGTATGTTTTGCTCTTGAAATAGTAAAAAAATATTCAAAGAGAATGTAGCACCCTCAAGGTGATTGCCCAGTGACACACTTGTAAATAAATACATTTTTGTTTTGGGAACAACTGAGTTTCCTTCCCTGGGCTGTAAATCCCTGGGCTCATAAAATGTGGTGCCTTTCTTCCCATGAGTCTGAGAACTTTCCAGTTTGATTTGACGCAGAAGCAGAAGTTAGTTACTGATGGAGTCAAGTCACTGTAAGAGCCCCAGCGCCGGTAAGTCCGTGAAAATACGGTGAGGACACTTTGGGTCCTCCTGTGGGTTGTAGTTGTTTTTGGATGGAAATGGCTGGCTGGATTTCCTTCCAATTGGGAGGAAAGATGGGGATGGTCCAATTTCAGGGCCTGATGGCTTACAAGGCACCCGCTTGGTGGGGATCTCGGGAGGCATTTCAGAGATCGAAGAAAATGTTCTCCAGGGGTTCAACTAGAGGCCCCCTGGGAGATTTGGGCCATGTGTAGGACAGAATCAGCCTGCCGTGGCTTCTGATGGAAGTCACACGCTGAGCTGCTGGTTAGGTGGGCAACTCCAGTGCCTCAGGGGTGAGTCTCCTTAATGATGGCCAGTGATGTCAGGTAGTGGAATCATCTACTGGGCTAGCGGGATTCCTACTGAATTCCCTCCCACCTGCCCGTCTCCACCTTTATATGACTCTGCATTCACCCAGCTGCTCAAGCCAAAAATCTAGGAATCACTCTTCATCACCCTCTTCACACAAGTGGCATCGAATTCCACCTCCAAAGTATGGCTCCCATCCACCATTTTCTTCTCTTCTTCATAGACAAACGCACTTATCTCTCCACTGATGCACACGGTCTGACTCTTGTCCCCCCACATCCATCCCCCCACCCCAGCCAGGGGCATCTTTTATAAAGGCATCAGTCAGATCACGTCACCCCCTGTGTGGAACAGTTCACCGGCTTCTCACTGCCTTTCGAACATAATCTACTCCAGGACAAAAGGCCCCGGATGAGCTAGCCCCCACCTGCCTTTCCAGCCACATCTCGTCCTACACCCCCACCCCTAACCTGCTCTGCTCCAGCCACATGGGCTTCCCCCCATTCCTCAAACATGTGGGACTTGTTCTCACCACAGGGCCTTGGCACTGGCTGTTCCCTCTGCCTGCAGCAGCTCTTCAACGTGCTGGCTCTTTCAGCCTAAATATCACCTCCTGGCGAGGCTTTCCCTGATCGCATGGTCTAACCTTCAACTCTCCCCGTGACTTGCTACCCCACCCTCATTTTGTTTTTCACGCAAGTAGAAAAGATTATCCCTGATTTGGGGGGAGGTTGGAAGTTCGGGGAGGGGAAGAGACTTGCCCAAGGCCCACAGTTGGTATGTTTGGAGCAGTGATTGGAGCTTAGGTCTGTGAGCCCACAAAGCTCCACCCACCATCACTTCACATGCAAATTATATGCAGATGAAGAGGTGGCCTCCAGATATGATGCCATGAGCCTGAGTGGCCCTCAGGACAGTTATCTCAAAATCAGGGGGAAGGAAGGAGCCACCAAGGGCCTCACACTCACCGAGAAGGGGCCAACGTCCGAGTGCTTCAGCTCTAGGAGCAGCCTGTGGGAAGGGGAGGAAGAAGCTGAGACCCCATTTGCCTGACGAGTGTTAGAGTCCAGTTGCTGGGGAGAAGGGCCCCTCTCTGGTGGATGCCATGTGGTTTTCCCACCCATATCCATTCCCCTTCCTCTGGTCACAGCCCCCCTAATTGTTTCTTTAGGGTACATTTAGGGTCCCCTACATTGTTAGCTCTGAGCTCTGGGGCAGGCTGGTGAAAGGGCAGAATCCACCTTCCCTTCCATGGTGATTGTTGAAAGGATGGACCTGTGACCCATGTTGGGTCTGTCTCATTGGCCAACTCTCATTGGCCCTAAGACTTCTTCTGGAAATATTGGGAATGAGGTATTCTCTTTTCTCCAGGAAAATTAGGGAGCTCCTGGTGACCATTTTTGTCACCACTTGGTGACAGCCTGCTGTGAAATGAACGTAGGGGATAGCAGAACCAAGAAATGGAGAGAGTCAGAATCCTAAGGAGAGCATTTGAGCACCTCGATCCACCCAGAAATTCTTAGACTTTTCAATTACCTGAGCCAACAAACTATCCCCTCTTCACAGTCTTTATGACATATTAACAGTGATCAAAGAGAAAGGGGGGAATAAACGGCTACCTGTTGGACTTCTGACATTCACTATGTTGGGTGCTGTACCCCATGGGAAATCACATAGACCCCAAGAAGCAAGGACCATTAATACTCATCTTGTACAGATAAGGAAACTGACAGAGATGTCAGGAAACTCACCCAAGTTCTCACAACTAACAGCAAAGTAGAAATTCAATCCAATCTCTGATACCTGAGTGCTTGTCTCAAAAACCCTATAAGGGTGGCTTAAAAACTCACCCTTGTTCACTAAGCTGTGGGAGCCCTGCCCTGGGGACTCTCGCACCCCACCCCTGCATATCTGAGAGTCGGCTCAGCCCTCACCCAGCTGTATCCTCTCCGGCTCCCCTACTTGAGAGGTGCATGGGTGTTCAAGGAAAATTAAATCCACATGTAGCCGAAGCAGTAACACCTGTCAGAATGATGCCGGAGAAATAAGCAGCATGTAAACCTCGGGAGCCAGTCTCAAGGTTAAGAAGGACAGCTCTGTGCTGGAGAGAGGGCGCAAACCGGCAGGAATGTAGGTCAAGACTCCATCCAGGCAGCGTGTGCGTGATTAAGAGGCAGACAGCAGGTCTAGCGGGGTCATTGCATCTGCTTTCTGAGGACCTCCCTTCCTCTTTTGTATGTGTTCTCTCCCCCACCTCTCTTTCTTTCTCTTTCCCCCTCCCCCTTCTGTGACTCTGTTTCTCTATCTCCCTGTTATCATCCCTCTTCATCCATCGTCTGTGTCTCTTTCTCTCTGTCTTTCCCCTCCCTCCCTCTCTATCTCTCTCTGAGAGTCTCTCCATGCATCTCTGTTCCTGACTTTGTCTCCCCTCTCTTGCTGTCTTTCTCTTTTCTGTGTGTGGCCCTCTCTCTGTCTTGCTCACTGTTCCCAATACCTCAACGCATCTTAACACCTGATTTCATCCTCACTACGGCCCTGTTAGCAAAGAGCAATTATTGGGCTTTACTTATTTGTTGCTTTTAAATCATGGGGCCTCTCTGGCAGTCCAGGCAACGGGACTTGGGGAGTTCAGTGTTTGCCAAGGTGAGCGGCGCTCTGAATGTGGGCGGCCTCACTCAGCACCAGGGCCTGTGCCCTGAGCCCCAGCCGCCTGTTTCCACTTCTTCCGACACGAGGCGGCTGACAAGGTCCCAGGGATGTGGGAGGAAGAAATAGAAGTGGGTTTTCCAAGTGCAAAGGTGGGCGAGGGATGCTGGTGGCTGGCGCCCCCCAGCAGTGAGCCCCCCGGGGACCGAGGGGCAGCCCCGAGGCTGCAGGACTTTCAGTGCTAACGGTGGGGCTGTAGGCAAACCAGGATGACTGGTCACCTATGATGTATGACCTTGGCCAGGCCCCTTCACCTCTGAGCATCAGTTTACCGTCTGTAAAACAGGACTATTGGGCCATGCACCGTGCACTATTGCTACTGTGCACCGTGTGAAGCTTAAATGCAACGGCACAGCACTTGGTGTGTTGTAGGGCCACTGCTGGCCACGGGCCCCGAGAACAGATGGGCAGCTCCCTCCTGCCGTCCCCATGGGCCCACTTACTTGTTCAACTCGAGCTGTCCCACAAGTCTGTCAAGCGTGGCTCCGACTGTCACAGAAATGTTCATGGTCTGCAAAGCAGCAAACCGAAGAGTGAAGTCCCTGAGCCTGGGGCCGAGGCCTTTGCGGGGTCTCCAGGACCGGGGAGTCATCTTCACAAAGGCTGCGAGGGGCTCTTCCTTCCACTTTGCGCCTGCTAGTGGGTCCTGGATTGTCACCCACTTACCCTTTTTACTACGCTTTTCTCCCACTGCTCTGGGATTCCGCTGCAGACTTCCCTGGCCACTCTCACAGGCTGGGTGAGGCAGACCTCCGGCCTGGAGTCCAGGCCAGCCCTACTGTCAAGCCATTCATTCATTCATTCATTCATTCAACAGATATGGACTGAGCCAGAAAACCTGAGATCCCCACCTCAGCCTTCATGCCCACTGTCTGCATGACCCTCCCCAACCCTGGGGCGACCCCCCTGGGAGCCCATTTAATTGGCAAAAATGGGGAAATGGGTCTCAACTGGAAAGAGGGAGGCTTGCCTGAGGCCTGTGAGCGCCCTCTGGTGGGGAGAAGGTCTGGTCTTCACCTCCAGGGCCACAATGCGTGCCCCCAGATGTTCAAGGTGACACAGAGTGAGGATGAACTCGCAAATCAGTAATGGAACCCAAACTCGAATAAGCGAGGGTTTACACACACACGAAGGAATCAACAAAGATAGGCGTAAATGAATAAATGATGAATGAACAAATATACACACGAATGAATGATGAATTGAACAAAGGTATAGGTAAATGAATAAACGAGTAATGGAATAAATTAATGCATGTATGGACCAGCACAGATCTAGCGTATTTCAAGTTAGCAATTGAGTGAATAATTGAGTGAATGAACAAATACACAAATGCATCTACAGAATGACCAAAGATGTGAGTGAATGAACCTGAAACAGTGTATATATTTCAAGGCAGCGGCAGAATGAATGGTTGAATGTATGAATGTCTGCAAAAGCCGGAAAGAGGTAGTACAGTGGTTCTGGCCCCAGGCCCTGGAGCGTCTGAATCTGGGCAGGATTCACCCTGGTCTCCTGACTCCAAGGGCAATGCCCTCGTCTGCCCACACCTGCGAACAGCTTACCAGGCGAAGCACGAACAGGGGGGCCAACGAGGAGTTCTGGAGGACAGCAAAGGCCTGGGTGTCCAGGGTGGGGGTGAAGACGAGGCTGGCGGGGTTCATGGTGAGGTGTGGCGGGGAGGAGGCCCAGAAGACGAGCTGTACCTCCATGTTGGGGAACATCGTGGCCACCTGCTTCCCCCAGGGGGACAACCAACAAGGTGACCATTTTATTACACTGTTTCTAAATTTTTTTTTAATTTATTTTTGAGACAGAGAGAGACAGGGCATGAGTGGGGGAGGGGCAGAGAGAGGGAGAGAGAGAGAAAGGGAGACACAGAATCTAAAACAGGCTCCAGGCTCTGAGCTGCCAGCACAGAACCCGATACGGGGCTCAAACTCATGGACTGTGAGATTATGACCTGAGCTGAAGTTGGACACCCAGCCGACTGAGCCACCCAGGTGCCTCAAAACTGTTTCTAAATCCTATCTTGTCTTGACTCTGCATAAACACCTCCAATGTATTCTCATTGCTTTTTAAAAAAAAATTTCTTATTTATTTATTGAGAGAGAGAAACAGAGACAAAGGGAGAGAGAGATTCCCAAGCAGGCTCCACGCTCAGTGCAGAGCCCATTGTGGGTCTCGATCCCATGAATCATGAGATCATGACATAAGCTGAGATCAAGGGTCGGACGTGTAACCGACTGAGCCACCCAAGTGCGCCTTCCCACTGCTTTTTGAAAGACTGCACTCTCTGTGCGTAGTGCCCGACACTCACCCCGTGGGCCTCTACCCCGGGCTCCCCTTGCACTCCAGCTCCAGCCATACCGGACTCCTTTCCATTCCTCAAATATATGACCCACTCCATTCCCCTCTAGAACCCGCTCTCTGTTCCTCCTGCTGAATGCTTATTCCCCACCCTCCATCCTTTCCCAATTTGGCTCTTCCCCTTCCTTCAGGTGTCAGCTCAAATGTCACAGAGCAGTGGTGGCTTCCTGGGGGAACTGAGGAGGGCTTTGTGACCCCTCCCCCTTCTAGCCTCCAATCCTGCCCCAGGTAAGCATGCAGTCTCGGAAAGATAATGTGGTTGTTATGCCATAAATCTTCAGGAAGAGTCCCCTGATCCCCCTACTAGTCACACCTCCCCACACCAGTACCTCCTGTACAGAAATTTCTGGAAGGGCCACCCCTGGAGAGGCTGTTACAGATTGAATGTTCATGTCCCCCGAAACTCATGCCCTGAAGCCCTAACCCCCGGTATGGCTGTAGCTGGAGACAAGGCCCTAAGGAAGTAATTAAGATTCAACAAGATCATGAGGGTGGGGCCCTAAGCCAGTATGGTTAGTGTCCTTATAAGAAGGGACACCCGAGCTTCCCGTCTCTGTATCTGCTCAGAGGAAAGGCCATGTGAGGGCACAGCAAGGAGGTAGCCATCTTTGCACCTGAAAGAAGCCCTCCCCCAAACCCAAAGGTGCAGGTACCTTGATTTTAGACCTCTCAGCCTCCAGAACCATTTCTATTGTGTAAGCCACCAGTGTGTGGCACTTTGTTATAGCAGCCTGAGCAGATGGAGACCGAGGTCCTTGTCTAAAGTGACCTCATCAATCCATTGGGTTCATTTATCTTGGTGAATTTTCTTGATTGTTTTGGGCACCTGAATAAGAATCTTCTGTCTTCACTGGACTGGAGCTCTAGGAGGGCAGGGAGATGCCAAGAACAGGGCCCCGGGCACATGGTGAGCCCTCGATAAATATTTGTTGGGTGGAAAAGCCCCCGTCCGGCGTCTACCCTCATGCCTGGTCACCTGGGTGCTCGGAGCCTTTCTCTGCATTGAGGGCGGACTACTCAAGGCTATTTCACTCTCGGGCTGGGCTGCCTCCAGATCTGGGGCTCTCATCAGGTCTGCTCAGCAGAGCAGGCACCCCAGGGTGCCTCATGAGTGGACAGAAGGGGAGCGTTTTCTCACCTGGGGTATGAGGATTCCAAAAAAATTGGTGGTCAGTCGGAATTTGGATTTCTTTGGTATCTGTAGCAAGGAAAGAAGAGAAAAGGATCTTGTGGGATTATGTTGTAGATTCAGGGGGCAGGGTCTGTACGAGGGGTGAGAGACCGAATATACAAACACACACGGCCAGTCTGCCCATGACAGTAGACATTGATCCCAACTTCTGCAGCAGTGGCCTAGAACAGTCAGGATACGATCAGTGACGGCCAGCTTCCCTTTTTTTTTCTTTATTTTTGCCCTGAAAAACTCAGATAGGCTCTCCAAACCAATCACACAGGACGCCCAGCCTCGCTCAGCTCACCTCCAGCCTCCCCATCCCGAAACCTCCATAGAAGCACAGCGGTAAAGGTACAAAGCCATCAGGCTCCGCTTCCGCTGCGTGTGTTTGAGTCTCCGCTAAGTGTGGGTGCTGGTGGCCGACTCTCTTGCCCTGAAGAGTTCTCGTTCGTGGGGTCAGGGGACACGTGGGGGTTCAGCATCCCTTTGGCGCCCCGACAGAGGAAGGTATCAGGCACCTCTCCCAGGAGCAGCATAGGAGGAACCCCTCATGGTCGGTGACCTGGCTGCACCTGGACTCTGGAGATGGCAATTCTGTCATTTTACAGATGGGTAAACCGAGGCCCAGAGCAGGACTCAGCCTTGAATCTACCGATAGAGACACTGATGTTGCTGACAGTGGTGGGATGAGGTTAAGGCTGGATTAGGACAAGGGCTCAGGCGGCATTGGCTGTAACTTTTATCCTCAAGTGGGACTTCCTATGCGCTAAGCCCGTGCCGAGTGCTAACAGTGCAGTCATACCTCACCTCACCTTCTTGCACCCTTTGGAGGGAGAATAACTTACTGGTGTTTCACAAGCAAGGAAACTGGGGTTCTGAGAGGTTGACCTACTGGTCTCAGGTCACCCAGCTAGAAGAGAGGAGGCTGATATTCCAACTCAGGTCTGGCCGCCTCTCGAGGCTGGGCTGTGATCTCCCGCCGTGTGAACACAAGTTCAAGTCCGGATGGCCTGCTGTGCTCTGAGTCCCATGCTCTCCCCGCATCTACCCCCAGCCTGGCCTTACCATGTTGTCCGTGACGGTCAGGTTCAGCGCCCCGGCCTGTTGGTACACGAACCCCGCGGTGTTGAAGAAGTAGTCGGAGATGCCCAGGTACACCATCCGGTCATGGTCGCCGGGAAAGGCCAGTGGTGGGGGGGCAAAAGGAGGGGGGCTGCGTTGGTTCCACCTGAAAAACTCCCCCTGGGGGCAGAGGCGACAGCGTGAGCCCCGGCTTCCTTCAGGAATTATAATTCAATGTCTTCATTCCCAGAGGAAATGGGCTGAGGATACCAGTCACGCACTCACAGAGGAGGAAGCCGCGGCCAGAAACGAACAATAATAATGTCCGGGGCCTCCTGGGTGCTAGTTTCTAGGGGCGGTTCCTGCCGGTCCTGCGAGGTGGCTGTGACTCTGTGCATTTTGCAGGGAAGGACTGAAGGCAGGGGGAGGGGAAGGGCCTTGCCGGAGGTCGGAGGTCGTGCCTCGCTCCGACCTCCCCACCCCTCTGCACACTCCTGACCACTCCTTTGGCTCAATTTCAACCTTGCCAACAAGCACGGAAATTCTACCGGAACAACAATGAGATTCTGTTTGTTCTCATCTGTCAGATTAGCAAAATTTTAAGGAGAGAGGTAGACTGTCTTAAGTGTACGCATATTTCAAACTCACACCATCCAGTTTTGGGTGAGCGTGTTCACGTGCTGTGAGGAATGTATGTTTGTAAGTTTCCGAAGACTGACTTGGCAACACTCTGCAAAATCAGATCATCTATTTAGCTAAAAAAAACAATGTTGAGCTATAAAAGAGCAAGTTGTCGATGGGCCCATATGGTAGACTACCATTTACGTAAAATTTAGAGGCATATAAAGTATAGTATGTAAGAATTATCGACACACAGATACGTAGTAAAAATCTAAAAACCGCAGGTGAGGAGGGCACACACAGGCATCTTATCCAGGGGATTCCTTGTGGGGTAGAGGTGCCCAAGGTGTTTCATTTCAAAAAAAAAATCAGAGGCAAATACAACAAAATGGTAACATTTCTTTCTTCTTCTTTTAATTTTTTAAAATGTTTATTCTTTTTTTAGAGAGAAAGAGGCAGAGTGCAAGCGGAGAAGGGGCAGAGAGAGAGGATGACACAGAATCCAAAGCAGGCTCCAGGTTCTGAGCTGGCACAGATGCGGGGCTCGAACTCACGAACTGTGAGATCGTGACCTAAGCTGAAGTCGGACATTCAACCGACTGAGCCACCCAGGTGCCCCTTAATGGTAACATTTCTTAAATCTGTGTGGTAGGTACGTGAGAGTGTGTAATGTTCTCTGTACCTTTGAATCATTTCATCATAAAAAATTAACCCCCCTCTCACCTATCTGCAACTCTTAAAAATAATAAATAATGAGGGGCGTGTAGGTGGCTCAGTCGGTTAAGAACCTGACGCTTGATTTTGGGTCAGGTCATGACCTTATGGTTTATGAGTTTGAACTCCACATCAGGTTCTGCACTGACAGCATAGAGCCTGCTTGGGATTCTCTCTCTCTGTCTCTGTCTCTCTCTCTCTCTCTCTGCCCTTCCCCCACTCACATGCATGTGCACCCTCTCTCTCTCAAAGTAAATAAATAAGTAAACTTAAAAAAATAAGTAAGTGGACCCATGTGCCAATTCTAATGCAGATTATTAAGTGAGTAAAGCAAGTGAAAGGGTGATGTGTATCCATTTCTGCAGACAGACTGCCAGCAAAACTAGATGGGCTTGCATTTATGTGAATGCTTCGAACCAGGGAGCCCAGGATGAATGCATACCATGCCCTGGGACTCACAGCCATGACCTTTGGGCCAGAGCCGGGGCGGGGGAGGGGGCAGGAAACAGTCTGTTCTCATCCTTTATTCCATTGTACCACTTAGAGTTTTTAAAAGTAAACTATTTGGTCCAGCAATGCCACTTCGAGGAGGGAGTCAAAGATGGGCAGAGACCCAGGGAGAGTTTATGTGAATATCTATCTGGGTGAGAGCATTCTGGGCGGAGAGGGAGCAGGTGCAAAAGCCCTGGGGAGCGAGCAGGCACAAAGTGGTTCAGGAATAGCGGGAGGCCAGCCAGTGTGACCAGAGCAGGGAGAGGAGGCAGAGACTAGGACGATGGGGAGCCCCAGGGGGGCCTGAGGGAAAGGCATGAGGGCCCAACTTGGTCAGGGTAAGCCTCACCTTCAGCTGCCCATCCAGGTTGTCAGTCGTGGTTGTTGGAGGGGCCACCAGTGAATAATCGATCCCAGCAACATTATCTATTTGGGTTTTCACTAGATGGGAAAAAGATGAGCCATGAGCTGGCTCCCTGTGGCAGCATCTTTAGGGCGAGATGCAGTGCTGGCATCTGCCAAAGTTGAACCGCAAAGAACTGCATTGCAGGCTCCATTCCCACCTCCTCCAGGGAGCCCTCCCTGAGCTCCCTTTAAAGGAAAATGAACCCACACCCCACACCCTACATAAGCAGACATTATCTCTTTCCCTGCTTCCAAGCCCCAAGATGTAGCTAAAACACAGGGTCAAGAAGCAGAGAGACCTGGGCTTGAATCGAACTCTCTCTGCCTTTGGACAAGTGCTTCCATTACTTTAAGCGGCTTTCTGTCATGTGTAGAGCGCGGCAGTACCAGTGACCCCACAGATGCCGTGGACACGGGAGGGGTTCAAAAGCCAAAGAGACCATTATGCGCAGTTATAATACCCCAGGCTGAGCCTGGGTTGGTTCAGGTCTGACAGTGTCTGTATTTCTCAGCAGTAATCAATGAGAATTAAGTAAACATGGGTCCCTCCGTAAGCCTTTCCTTCCCACGTTGGAGGGAAGAAATGAAGCCCAGAAATGTAACTCATCCAAGCCGGCACAGCTGGTGAGTGATGGAGCTGGGACTCAAACCAAAGTCATTTTCCTGCCTGCCGAGGCCAAACTGTGGATGATGCGATTGCACCAAACATGCCCAGAGGGGCCCATCCCTGGAGGGGGGCGGGCAGTGCCTGGGGAAGCGAATGCATCTTAAGTGGGGGCTGCCGTGACTGCTCCACAGGGAGGGATCCGGCTCGCAGTTTGGGGCACAGGCTCTCGAGTAAGAAAACCCAAGTTTGGATTCTGCTTCTGCTTCTTTCTGGCTTTGTGACCTTGGGCCAGTCACAGTTCCTTTCTGAGCCTGTTTCCTTGGTGGTAAAATCGGGAGAATACGCCAAACTCAGTGGGGTGTTGGGACGCTGAGAGGAGACAGTTCCTCTGGGTGCATGGACATGGGGAGCACTCAGCCAGAGGGAGCCTGCCCCCTGGCAACCGCAGCTCTTCAGTTACTGGGAGAGCTAGAGAATTGTTCCCATTTTAAAGAAATGAAAACTGAGACCCAGAGAGGCGAAATGACCAGCGTCAGAGCTCAGGCCAGCTGTGAGTGCCCGACCACGGAGAGCCGGGACTGTTGGGTTGTGTGGCCCCCACACGGGTGGGGAATGAATGGGTGTGGGCTGCTCCTGCCCCTGCCATGGGGGCCTGGCCCAATAGGGACCCGGTGTCAACTGTCATTTGAAAATAATCTGTTCTCCCCATTTCCACCCAGGCCCAAGTCCACCCGGGGAAACTTGTTGGCTCCGTCACGCTCTCCCTGGTTTCCTGGGCCCCTGCCCCTTGTATCCCAGCCTCCTTGACCTCACCCAAGCTCACCTGGCAGTGTCTCCAAATACGGTTGCAACTTGGAGGACACAGAATTGGTCACTACCTGGCAGATCTGGAGAGAACCAGAGACAGGACCGGTGAGGGCTTCCCGTGGCGGGAAATGTCTTTTGGGAAAAAGGAGCCAGACATTTTTTCTTTTCTTTGCATGTTTCTTTGAATGAAAGAGGGAGGGATGGGGGAAGGGAGGGAGGAAAGAAGTGTAGGAGGGAGAACACTGCTTTCCCTGAGTGCATTTCTATCACACAAGACCCTCAGGAGCCTAGAATATCATCCTCTGAGGAGCCTGTGGACCTTGGGGTGGGGCACATCTGGGACTGCCTGCCCCTGGGCTACTGCCCTCCAATGCCACTCCCCCATGGGGGCCACCAGATGGCTCCAAACCACAGCAAATCACAGCACAGCCTGGAGCCCACAAGCCAGCTGGCTGCCCATCCTCCCCGCCGCCCCCCACCCCCACCCCTTACACACTGTGCCCAGCCTGGGGCTCTTCCTTCCCTCAGATACCCGCTCCTCACTCGGCATTCCTGGGTGTTAACTGCCCAGCTCACTCATCTCCAGCCCTTGCTACCATCGCGGACACCCTGGTGCCTCATTTATCCGTCTGTCCGTCCATCCATCCGTCCATCATCCATCCATCCATCCATCCATCCATCCATCCATCCATCCATCCACTCAAGCCAGTACTCTCTTCTAAAGAATATCTTGTTATGCTCAAGAGCTTCACCAGTTAGAGGGATGGCCTGGGTTTGAACCCGAGTTCTATCACTTCCCCTTCTGTGCCTCAGTTTATGCATCAGTAAAATGGGACAACCATGACACCCTCTGCATGAGGATTTTGTGTGGATTAAATGCTGGGATCCTTGGAGAGAGTTCGAGACATAGTGCCGAGTCCACTGCATGAACTTGTGTATGCAGACCTCCTCCCCCTCCTCCCCCTTTCCTCCTCGCCTCCTCCTCGCCCTCCCCTCCCCTCCTCTGTCTCCCCTCCTCCCCCTCACCATTGTTGTCTAGCAGCAGGTACATCACTACTTTTTAGCCTGGCTGTCACTCAGGGGCCACTCTTACGGTGTTGCCAAGAAACACACTGTGCTAAACGCTAACATGGCCCTCGTACTATTGCTTAATTACAAAGACAGTTGAAACCCGGGGTTAGTCAGCCTGGTGGGCGAGCATGCCACCTGCATCACCTCAGGAATCCTTTAGCAGCCTGGCGCAGGAGGTATTAATGTCCCCACTTTACAGATGGTCAAACTGAGGTTCTGAAATTTGCTCCAAGTTGCAAAGCTAGTTAGGCTCTGGGACCAGAATTACAACCCAGAGATTCTGATGCTAAAACCCATTTTATAATCTGCTGTATTATGCATTTTGACAGCCATGCAGTTGTTTTGCATTGTTTTGTTTTAAAACTTTGACAGAATGCCATCAGACTGATCTGACTGATGTCTCCCTGCCCCCATTGTCAGTGCCTTTGACCGAGAACCCCGTGGCTCCCATCTAGAAGACTGCACAGCTTCCTCAGGCTCCCTGTGGTCCCCCCACCCCATCTTTTGGCTCCTCCAGTCATTCTCACGGCAGCCACAGAAATTTTAACACAGATCTGGCCAGGTCACCCCTTGCCTAAAACCTTCAATGGCTCTCCATTGCCTTTAGCTCACTTGGCCAGGGAGACAGGCTCAGGGATTCCTGGGAGCTAATGGTTTATTCCTGGAAAACCAGCTTGATGAATGGCCCCTTTCATCAGTGGAAGAAGCTGGACTGGGTGGATTTAGGGTGAGGGCCGGACTGGGGCCCATTTTCTGTATCAGCTCCAGCCCTGGGGACAGTTTGCTGGCACTCGAGCTGAGCCTAGCAGCTCCATCAGTTGTGTGGTTTCCGGGTGGGGAGCACCCCTGTGGCAGGGGTGGGGGTGGAGGCCAGAGAGCTAGGCAAGGAGACTGGGGGAGGGAGGCAGTTTGCCTGCTGGGAGGAGGGGAGGAGGGGAGAAGGGGAAGAGGGGAGGAGGGGAGAAGGGGAAGAGGGGAGGAGGGGAGAGCGTCCAAGTAGGACGAGATGCGCATGCGCTGTGGCTGTGTGCTGTGACCGTGGCTTTAGGCTCTTGCTGGACTCCTCATGTCCGGTTCCTAGAGCTGAGCCTGTG
Source organism: Suricata suricatta (assembly GCF_006229205.1). Taxonomy (NCBI): domain Eukaryota; kingdom Metazoa; phylum Chordata; class Mammalia; order Carnivora; family Herpestidae; genus Suricata; species Suricata suricatta. Next base: position 85,977,341 of record NC_043711.1, on the reverse strand, counting down.
AGCCCGAAGAGCTGTGAGGACCGCTTCCAGTCCTTTGGTCTGAAACTGGAAAGATCCAGGGACACAGGGACTGAGGGCCTCGCCCCCTCTAAGCCCATCCTACCTTTTTGTTCATCATCTTTTGGAGCGCAGACTCCATTTTTTTGTGGAAGAGTTTGATCAGCCACCTGGAAATTGACATGTGGGGACATGCATGAGGCTTCCAAAGTGTCCCTGGGCTCCATTTGGGAGGCTGCCTCATATGGGAAACCTTCCTTCCTCCTTCAAACAGCCTAGGCACCCTCGTCCCGGGGCTTTGACTGTGAACACCCCCACTAGACACTTGTCACCCTGGGGACAGTGACTTGTTTCTGGTGTGCAGCTGGGCTCCCATCCTGTCTCAGCCTCTTTCATCGCGACTCCTCTCCCTCTTGGTACTCCAGCCACACTACTCTGCAGTGTCCTCTTGTGTTCTGTGCTGCCTCCCACCACAGGGCCTTTGCACATGCTGTTCCTGTTATTTAAACACTCCCTGTCCCCCACATCCACCTAATTAACTCCTACTTATTCTTTTCATTTCAATTCAAATGTCATTTCATCAAGGAAGAAGCAGCCAGCCCCCGGACTGGGTCAGATCCTCCTGTTCTATGTGGTTTTAGCACTTTGTCCCTCTTTTCCTTAGTTCTTATATTCCTTTGTAGTTTTTTGTGAGCGATTCATTAATGCAATGATTTTATTAATATCTATCCTCTCCACTGGGTAGGACGCTTCAAGAGAGCAGGGACTGTGTGGCTAGGACTCCAGGGCCAGATAACCGTGGGCTGAATCCCTCTTCAACACTCGCTGGGTATGGAAACTCAGGATACTTCCTATCTTCTCTCTGTCTTGGTTATCCCCTCTGAAAATGGGGGTAATAATAGACTAACTTCATTGTGTGGCTCGACTGGGACAATGCACAAGCTTAAAGGCAGGGGTGACACATAGTCATGTTAGCTGACCTCCCCCTGATGGTAGCTATTGCTCAGCCTTCATTGGCCGCAGCTAGTTCCTGAGCACGGCAGATCTGGTATAGTTCAACGCACACCAAGAGGTTAGCCAGAGCCTGGGGACTAGTAAGTGCTCAGGAAAGTCGGTTGAAGGAATGTTGGAGGAACAGGTGGCTCGTTGGGGTGGGGTGGGGGGGCGGGTCTCTGCTCTGTCTGCGGACCTGCCCCTCCCCTGCCCCTCGGAACAGGCCCGGCAAGAGGTGGCACCTGGGACATTTTCTGAATACAGGACATGCTCCTGGAGGTCTCTCCTCCCGCCGCGGCCCCAGGAGATCATACCCCAGTCCGCTGCCTGAGATGTGCACGCGGACGCTTTCGATGTGGTTCCTGCAGGCGGAGCAGGTGACGGTGCAGTGGCCCGAGGCGGGGTCGAAGCCCGGCTTCAGACCCGCGGAGATGGAGACGCCCTCCACACTCAGGTCAAAGTTGCCGCTGGTTTTGCTGAAGGGAAACAGATAAAAGAATTGTAGCAAGTATTTTACTCCCTGCTGCCACTCAAACTTCGAGCCTGGGCTGGAAGGTCGGGGTTGCTACTTGAGATAGAATTCAGAGAGGGGAGGCAGCCGGCCCAAGGTCACAGAGCATGGAGTGACGTGCGGATCCGCGTCTGCCTGGCAGAGCGCTGCCCTCACCCCTTGCCTCTGCCCTTGCTGAGTGACGTTAGGTCTGTTTCTTGCCTGCTCTGATTTCCAGTTTCCTACCCCAGACCCCTGACCAGCCTTTGAATGCTGGCTTTGCCCCTAAAAAGAGTGTTTGGAGACTAAGCATTTTTACTGTGGGGAAGGGACAGGAAGGCAGACTCATGTCCCTCTTTCCAAAGGGTCTTCTCCCTGATCCCCCTGGATTCCCCACAAACAAGTCGCTGAAGTGATTGGTCATTCTGAGCCACCACTACTGCTAGAGGGCAAGCTCACCATGGTGAGAACCCAGTATTTCGATTCAGAGTTGTAGTTTACATGATTTGACCTAATTTTTCACCCCGTGGCCTATCTTGCGGGGAGGTGTATGCATTTCCAGGCTCTTGACTTTGGGCTTGGCCACGTGACTTACTTTGGCCAATGGCATGTGAGTAGAAGTGACCACAGGCCAATTCTAAGGCTAGTCCTTAAGGGGACCCACATGTTTCTAGTTGCCCTTTTTGCATGTCTGCCACCACCAAGGATATGCTCCGTGTAGCCCACTGGGCCAAGGAGGAGGATGAACAGATACATGTGGAGCAAAGCTGCCTCAGCTGAGCCCAACTCAGATCAGCGGAACCCCAGCTAACACATAGATTACACAATGATAATGTGCGACTACTGTTTCAGCAGCTGAGTTGGGATGTTTTGTTACACAGCCATAGCTAACTGATAAGGGGGTAGATTAAAGGTCCCCCTTAGCCTTCCATCCTACGCTTCATGTACCAACTCAATCTTGTCAATGTCTTGCATTGTGACATGGACAAATGCTCAGCTATTAGCCAAGGGCTATGTTGAATTTTCACACATGAAGAATTGCCCCCAGGAACCCTGTGGGCACAAGTGGTGATGGGTAAGGCAAAAGCTGAGCATTCCTGAGATCCTGGCCCTCACCCCTTCCCAATATCACCTAGAGTTCACCCACACACTCAATAAACACCAAGACTGGAAACGCACATGAAATTCTTTCTCGCCTTCCATTTTCCACTGATCTTGACACTGGCATTACTGATGAAGAGATGGAGGCCCTCGCTGGGCACTAGTTCTATTTGGGAACCGAGAATCTGGAAGCCACGGATAGCCATGCTGTGAAGAAGAAAGGCCCAGTTAGCCTCCTGGGGGCCCACACAGGGACCCAGAAGGACCTAGAAACTATGAGAGCAGCCTAGAAACTATGGGCATGGGGCAGAGTGGCTAGTCTCTAATGTCAGACAAATTTGCCTTTTGAATCCTGTGCTTCAGTGTACTATTGTGTGACCCTGAGTCTGTCCCTTAATCATCCTGAGCCTCAGTTTTCTCATTTATAACATGGGCACAATAATCTCCGTCTTGCAGGAAATGCGACGATCAACGTGGATAACAAATGTAGTCTCACCTGACTACAGGATCTGTAAAAGGGTAGAATGTGTGTCTCTTGGTTCACTATTGAAGCCAAGTCAGACACATAGTAGGGTTAAGAAATATTTGGTGGATGAATAGGTGTATAAAATTCTGTAGAGGACATTTCTGGGTTTTCTGTCTGGCACCCCCACCCCGTTTTTCCTTTGGGGACACCCTCCACACATACTCCACGTCACTGCAAAGAAAGTTGACCTTCCATGTTCACAGGGTGGAGCTTTTGACTTGCGCATAAGCTAGTTAGTGGAGGGCCTTCCCGGGCCGCAGTGACTGGCTCGGGGATTGTTCATAACCTGAGATGGGCCTATCAGAGCGGATCTTAGGGTTTTGCTGAGACTCAAGGGAAAAGTGCTCTCTTTTCACAGGATTCGGAGGCCTGAGGAGATGCCGGTCGCCAGCTTGCACCTTTGAGGGAGCACCCCACCTGAAAATTAGACCTCCTCAAGGGAAGCAGTGCTGAGAAGTGGCAAGGAGAAAACAGGGTTCAGTGTCATGTGAGGCTACCTCAAGCTGAACCTGAAGCCAGATGACTCCAGAGACTCTCAGACATGGGGGCCAATGAATTCTGGTGTGGGCCATTTTAGATTAGGCTCTCTGTCCTTGACCCCCCACCCCAAATCCTACTTGTTATTTGGGCCTGGCACAGAGTTGTGGGGTTCATGACACATTCCCTCCATCTTTGGGAGTCATGGTGAGTACCTTCTGTGGCCGCCGCTACACTCAGCCTGGGGGGTTATATCCCCTGGGGGTGGGGCCAACGTTAGTTTGGGAATCAACCTCTCCGAGTTTAGGAGTTTATGGCTCTGTGATTTTAGGACTTGGTGGCCCTAGGACACTACAAGTCCTGTGCACTGAGGGGTGAGCTGGACGAGCCTCACCTATAGAAACTATAATGCCCTTCCCCGAGATGCTTGATCTCGAAGGTCCCTGAGAACGTGGGGATCGTGATCTTCTCCAGCTCCTTCCGCAGCACGGTCATTCCCTGCTGGCAGGCTGAGGGGCGAGAAAAGGGGTGACAGTCAGAGGCGCAGCCTGCCCCTGTCCATATCAAGGGCCAGCTAGGGTTTTCTGTAAAGGGTTGGGGAGTAAATAGTTTTGGCTTTGTGGCTCACACGGTCTCTGTCACAACCGCCCAGCTCTGCTGTGAGCACACAAAAGCAGCCACAGACCATAAATAAATGAATGGATGTGGGTGTGTTCCAGCAAAACTTTAAAACTTTATGGATACTGAAATTTCAATTTCATATAATTTTCACATATGAGTCTTTTGATTTTTTCAACCATTTAAAAATGTAAAATGGAAAAGCCATTGTTCATTCACGGGCCACACAAAAACATGTGGCTAGCCAACTGTGGCCTGAGACTGTCGTTAGCCAGTCCCTGGTCTAAAATTTCACCCCACAGGGTGCCTGGGTGGCTCAGGTCATGATCTCACGGTTCATGGGTTTGATCCTGGTGTGGGGCTCTGTGCTGACAGCCAGGAGCCTGCTTCGGATCCTGTGTCTCCCTCTCTCTCTGCCTGTCCCCGGCGTATGCACTGTCATTTGTTTTCTCTCAAAAATAGTAAACGTTTAAAAATTTTTTAACAAAATAAAATATCACCCAAACACACAGTCATGCCTTTTATGAGTATTTATGGAACCCCTACTCTGGGCCTTGCCCTGGGCTGTGCCCTCGCAGATCCTCCGCCTCTCTAAACTTTGGCCTCTCTCTCCACAGGACCTTTGCTTGTGCTATTTCTGCTGCCTAGGAAACCCTTCCCTCCCACCTTCACCTGGTCAGCTTCCAGCTCCCTCCATCATCACTTCCTCCAGGATCCTTGTCTGACCCAGAGATGGAAGCATTCTTCCTTGTTATAATTCTCACAGTGCCTCGGGCCTCTCCCTAGGAGCCGCATGACTATTTGTCAATGTACATCTACTTATGTGACTCTGCGGTCACCAACACTCCCAACTGGTCATCAAGTCTCCCAACTACCACAGAGGAGCCCTCCAAGGCTTGTTGTGGTAACATCTGTTTTGTTTATGAATGTGGCCCCTCCATTTACCAAAGGTATCAGCGCTTGCTAGTAGAATGCGCTTAATATCGATTGAGTGAACAAGTGGACGAATGCCCAATGTCCGGAATCCTGTCATCAGCTATATGGCCGACAGCATCCAAGAACCAGTTGAAAGGCAAACAAGTTACTTGAGAAGCAGGAAGTAGTAAGAAGAGGAATCCCAGACTGTTTTCCAACAGCCAGTGGGAAATGACACCCCTCCCCCACCGTTTGTCAAGCCCTTATTCTGTGCCAGGCACTATTCTGAGCTTTGTATTAAGCTACTGAATCTGAATACCCTGGGGAGGGGGTCCTGGTACCAGCCCCAATTCACAGATGAGGAAGAGGAAATTTGGGAACGTGGCCACACGGCTGACAAGTGATGGTCAGGATTTGATGGGTCAGAGCCCGTGCACCGGGCCAGGTCTTGAAGGATCTCGAATGCCATGCTAAAGGGTCAGGACATCTTCTGAAGGTAGAGACATGAGCAGATTTGCTGCATTTCAGGAAACCCACACTGGTTGCCACACGGGGAAACAGTCTGCTGTGACAGCACATGAAGACTTCTGGGCTTAAAGGCTGAGCCCAGACCACTGCTCCCAGGAAGCCTTCAGGGTCACCCCTTACATGGGGCCTTCTGCCTGCACCTGGGATTCAGAGATGTCCTGCCTGGGCTGGGGAAGGAATTCAGGGATGGGGCGCCAGGTCCCCCAGAGTGCTGGGTCTCCCGCACCATTCCGCAGTTTATCTCTCTGCCGCTGGGAGGCAGCATCGAGCAGCTCCACACGGTGCGGTGCGGGGTAGTGGGGGGGAGGCCTCAGCCAAGACGGAAGGTGAGACCCAGACCCCGCCCACTTCCCTGGCCCCTTCTCCAAGCTTCAGTCTGCTCTTCTGTAAATGCTGCTAGTGGCGGCCTGTCCCACCCAGGATTGAAATAAAGATGAAACGAGATGGAGCGTGTAAAGCGCCTGGCACAGAAGGGAGCAGCAGGGGCTGTTTCCTGCCACTCTTTCCTCCATCTGGGCCCGGATGAGTGGCCTAGGGGGGACCTTCTCTGGGGCATCCAGATGGGTAATGTGCACAGGGCGGCTGCCAAGCTCCTGCCCTGGGGGAGACCACGAAGAAAGGCCCTCCTCCCCCATCCCTGCTGCTCAGCCTCCTCCCTGGCTCTGCCCACGCTGAAGATTGGGCCAGGAATCTCAAGGCAAATGACTAGACTGGGAATCAGCTTTGGAGGGAAGAGAAGGGCCTGGAGCCCGAGTTGGTGGCTGGGTAGAGAGAGGGAGGGGACCGTGAGGACCTGGGGGCCTGAGCACTGGATGTGGAGTCCTTCAGGCCACCACTCCAATCCCAACACAGCCACCTTGCAGCTCTGTGACCTTGGACCACTCACCTTGCCTAGGTTTCTTCATATGTACGACAGGGGAAAGAGGGCCTCCTTTGAGGAGCTGTGAGCAGGCCACGCACTGGAGGCTGCACACAGAAGGTGCTCAATAAGTGCTCCTTAGGAGCAGGAGAGGAGAGAAAGAAGGCATCTGATTACCGTAGTCCAAGCCTTTCTGGGTGATCCTGGCCACAACGCCCGGATTCGTTGTCGCGATCACAGCCGTGCCCAGGGTGGCCAGCACCACCAGGGTTGCCCGCATCGATGCCTTGTCAGGCTCCCTGGCCATGTTCTGTCTTCCAGAGCCGCCAAACCTTGAGGCCTTGGAGGGGAGCCAGGGAGCTCTGAAGGATCCGGCTGGGGAAATGCTAACCAGTAGGATGTAGAAAGGAGGAAGGAACCTGGGCAGGGGCGGGAGAGGGGGAAGCAAACAACCCCAGAGGTGGCCAGAAATGGGGCCCGAGGGCTTGGGGGGGTGAGGGGCCATGGGTGCCCCTCCCTAAGCATCCCTATCCCCCTCTCTGAGCCCCCGCCTAAACCCCTCTATGAACCTTCTTGAGGCTGTGGGGTGGGTACATAAGGATTCATTACATTTTCCTCCCCTCCCCCATCCTTTTGAGGAAAAATGGTCACATAAAAATGTATACATTTAAAGGACACAACGTGATGATTTGATGTCTGTATATACATTGTGGAATGATTGTCACAACCAAGCGGATTAACACCTCCCTCACCTGGCACAGCTCTCATTTGTGTGTGTGTTTGGGGGGAGACACTTGAGTTTATTGGCTTAGCAAATTCCAAGGACACAATAGAGTATTCTTTTTTTTATTTTTTATGTTTATTTATTATTGAGACAGAAAGAAACAGAGCATGAGTGGGGGAGGGGCAAAGAGAGAGGGAGACACAGAATCCGAAGCAGGCTCCAGGCTCTGAGCTGTCAGCACAGAGCCCGACGTGGGATTCAAACCCACGAAACGTGAGATTAGGACCTGAGCTGAAGCCGGTGCTTAACCGACTGAGCCACCCAGGCACTCCATTAGCTGTAGTTGTAAATCTGAGCCCCGCCACTCACTGCTGCTTTGACCTTGGTCAAGCCCCTTCACCCCTCTGAAACTCAAGCTCCTCTTCTGTAAAGTGGGAATAATAGAGTGCCCTTAGTCCTTGGATTATTGTGAAGAAAGAAAGAGCTAACCATGCAAAGCACTTAGCACCATGCCCCCGCGTAATAGGCTCAGAAAAGGTAGCTATTAATGTCTCTCTGACTTTAAAAGTAAGCCATGGTCACTGGCCAAAATTTGAGCAAGAACTAGAAGAAGAAAAATCGCATGCAACCTCCCAGTCTAGAGACACCGAGCAGAAGTGATTTTTTAGAGTATCCCTTCCATGTGATCACACTGGTCAGTTTGGTAAAGTTCCCTTTTTTCAGTAAACAGTATGTAGTGAATGTTCTCCCCCAGCACTAAATACGCTTCTAACGTGCCGTTCCTCCCACGCCCCACAGCCTTCTGCTCCAAGCTCTTGTTTTTGCTTCTTTTTTATCCCTTCCTTGGAGAGATGTGAGACCTATGGCTGGGAAAGGGGACAGTCACACAGCTAGCTGCTGGCAGAGCTGGGGCTCAAATGCAGACTGCCAGGCGCATCCCACAGCACCCCGAGTTCTCAAGTCCTTGAGCACCTGCAGGGGGTGGGGGGATGAGGGAGGTGTAGACACTCCCCACCCCCCCTGCCCCAGCTTTCCAGACAGGTCTCTGTGTCTTCTTTGCCTCTGCCCCTCCCTTTGCCACAGCCTCAGACCCTGGGTGGGCGGGAACCCCACCGGGCAGCGGTTCAGTCTCCATGGTGATGAGAGGAGGGGCAGGGCTGCAAGGGGGAGGCCAGCTTCTTTCCCGCTGGGTCTCCATCAGCCCCCTGATGCCTGGGCTCCTCGACTCTAATTTTATGAAAGTCTAATGACGCCTGCTGAGCGGGAGGATGTGAGACCAGAGTTTTGTTTGTTTGTTTATTTTGTTTCATTTTTCCTTCTCTTTGCCTGGTGCTAAAAGGGTCTCCCTTCCCGTCCCCATCCACACCAAGAATACCTCTGGCTTGCTTAAGAATAAAAACAGTGGCCACCACTGGCATCTACTATGTGCCAGATGCTTTACATATATTATCTCCAGGCCTACAAACTGCCCTCCAGGGAGGGATGAGAGGGCGGGGTGATGATTCTCCATTTTGGAGATGAGGAACGGAGCGATTATGTCCCTGTCAAGGTCACACCGCCTTTCACGGAGGGAGGACTCCTTCCCCTTACTTGGGGCCTTCGCCAGGAGGATTCGTCACCCTGGGCCCTCCCCCTGGCCCTACCTTCTTGGGCCGCCAGAGTCAGGGAGCTCTAAGCAGCAGCCGAGACACATAGATTGATGATTTGTCAAAAACTTAGATTTTGAAAAAAAAAATCATCTTATTAGATTTGGACACTTGCAGCTCTAACTGCCCCAAATTCCTGAGTCCCCTGGGCCCTGGCAGACATTGCATCTGTGAGGGTGTCAGACAGGAAAGGAGCATTATGATGGAATTAATGTGACTGTGACTTACATTGCCACAAAAAACGGAATTTGAAAACCAACCGGCAAGTGTCTGTGCAAGCCACCTACCCCGGCTTCCCCTGATGGCTCATGCCCAGCTGAATCCAGAGGACACTTTTCAGTGTTGTCACTGGCCACAGAGGTGCATCACTGCTTCACATCTGACTCGCTACCCAGTGACAGAAATCCCCAATGGATATTGACTTCCTTCCACCATAAGCACATTATCTCAGAGAAGTCCAAAGAGAGGTCAGGTTCAAGGTTCTGGCTGACTCAGCAGCCCGCAGACATTTACCGTCTCTCCACCTCTCTGTTCTGGTATCCTGGTGTCTCAGATCTACCTTCACCCTGGCTTTTTTCATGGCTGTAGGAGGGCTGCAGAGGCGCCAGCCATTGCAGCTAAGCGAGCTTCTTCTGAAGTCTCCTCTTCCTCTGCGCCCCTTCCTCTTCTTCCTTCTCTTTGTTGGGTCTTTTTCTTATTATTGTAAAACATTGTAAAATATTCCAAACATATAGGTAAGAATAGACTACCCAGGTTTATAAAATCTTCACTTATGCCATATTTACTTTCTATAGTTTCTTTCAGATTGATGAATTTTAATACATGTGTAGCTGCTCTATGTAAGGATTAGAATTTGTCCATCATCCTGTCAAACTCTCTTCTACTGTCCAGACTCAACATTGCTGAAAGCATAAGGAAAAGCAGAAATTCCAGGAGTTGATTAATTCAGGGGCTGGTTTTGTCCGTCTTTCTACTCTGAGGTCCTTAAGAAGCTGACTTTTCCCAGAGGGAAGCGCATTGGGTTTGGAGCTGGCAGACCTGGGTCCAGTGTTCCATCCAGGCCACCCCACTCTCTCTGATCACAGAGTCCTTTCTGAAAGTCAGGCTCCTTATTGAAAGATGGGCAAACAGTGCCAGTCATGGGGTGTGTTCTAAGGACTGAGATAATGTGTGACTCAATTTGCACAGAGAAGGTGCTCAGTACATAGTCTTAAAAATTTTTTTTAATGTTTATTTATTTTTGAAGAAGAGAGAGAGAGAGAGAGACAGTGTGAGCAGGGGAGGGGCAGAGAGAGAGGGAGACACAGAATCCAAAGCAGGCTCCAGGATCTGAGCTGTCAGCACAGAGCCCAATGCAGGGCTCCAACTCCTGGACCTCAAGATTGTGACCCGTGCCGAAGTCAGATGCTTAACCGACTGAGCCACCCAGGGGTCCCTCAGTACACAGTCTTAATTCAGCCTTCATCACTAGCTGGCTGGAGAGTTCTGGAACCCCCAGGAAAACATGGCAGGGGCACTATGGACTGGCTCTCCATCCTCTGAGCTTTGGATTTGGGCTGGATATGTGCAAGAGAGAGGGGACCGTGGCCCACGTCGCCTCCGGGAGCCTGCCACTCGTGGTGCCGTGGCCGCTTCCCATGCAGCTAAGCAAACGAGAGCGTGGGCTGGGGACCTTACAGACCCGGGCCCAAATCCCAGCGCGCCGCCTGCTCGCTGTGTGAGTTCAAGCTGTTAGCCTAACCTTGCTGAACCTCAGGTGCCTCTGTGGTCCCCACTTTACCCTCGAGCCAAAGCCCTTCATGGAGAGCGGACCCCAAGGTGCGCTATCTCAAAGGCAATCGGACACTGCACCAGGTAGACGCCCCCTTGAGAGGGTGTCTCCCCGACCCTGTTATGCTAAGAGAGCGTCTCCTTCGGAGCCTCTGTCTCATAAATGAGCCCTTGGGGAGCCCTGGGCGGGGAAGTGTGGGCAGATCTTCCTTATGGCATTACTATTATTGCTGCTGCCCTTGTTGTTGTTGTAATTGCTGCAGGCCCAGAGTGGATCACAAGACATAGTTAATGGTGAGCAAATGAAAGAAGGGTCAGAACCCAGAGCATGAATTCCAGACGGTGTTTGGGGCCTGAGAAGGTCAAGCACAGCCTGGCCCGACGATCCCCGAAGGCGTCCAGGAGGCGACCTTGGTTCTGGAGTGGGAGCCTGGGTGTGGTGCAGGCAGAAAAAGCCGGCCTCTGAGACGGAAGGCGTTGGCCCTGCACGGAGCGGAGCGTACTGTCTGCAGAGAGCTGAGGGCCGAGGGAAGGGCAAACAGGAAGCGAAGTCACCCTCCCAGGGGCCAGCAGGGAGCGAGCGTGGCTCTCACGTCTTTCTCCCCGGACAGCTTCACTTCTGTTACAACATGGGCTCTAGCAGGCTGGGCTCCCTCCAGCCCGAGGGAGGATCACAGGAAGTAAAGCAACATGCTGTTGCCAAATGGCCCAGGGCCTCCAACGGCCAAAGCCAAGTCCCTCAGCCACAGGAGGAAATTGGCGTGTGTGCTCAGCCAGCGCCGGGCCGAGGGTGGGGGTCCTGGAGAAAACAGTTGCTGGGAAAGAGCAAATGACTCCCTACCTGGCCCTACCCAGGGTGATAGGAGCACGGGGCTGGGGACACCGACGGGCTGGGACGAGAGGAAGTCAGTGAGGAGCAAGGGCCTGGCTTCCGCTTTGCCTCTGCATGGCTGTGCCTCTCTGGATGCCAGGTTCCTCTTCCCTAAGAGCAGCCGCCATCTCTGAAGGGCTTACACCATGCCAGCAATGAAGCCAAGCCTTCGGCTAACGTTCCCTTTTAATCCTGCCCCATCCCTGAAAAAGTAGGTCTCATTGGCTCCATTTCACAGATGAGAAGATTGAGGCTCAGAGCAGTTCACCCACTTGTCCAACGCCATACAACTGCGAAGTGGCCAAGGGACGTTGAGGGCTTCTGAATGAGGGGACAGAGGACATCCTGCTGGGGTGTGGGGTGGGCAGATCAGGTGGAGGGAACAGCTCGAGCCAAGGCACTGAGGGTGAAGATTGCCAGGGGCCGCAGTGTGGACTGCAAGGGGGAGGGTGCTGGGGGAGGGCCGTGGGGTCAGGCTGAGGTCTTGTTCTTGGGGGCCAGTGATCACCCAAGCTTTTCAAGTACGAAGGTCAGGTCACTAGGTTTGCAGCTGGTAGGCTGAGGAGAGCCCCCGCACATTTAGCAGCTCTTTAAATGAATCTGCATGTGCCTCCAGTTTGCAGGCATTTGACGCGAGGAGCAGAGGGCATGTTTGGTGATATTTGATAGTTTGGTGAAAGGACCTCTGGATGCCCAAACCGTGCCCTGCCCGTTCTCTGCCCCCCGGACCCTCGTCACACCTGGGAGCTGAACTCAGAGATGGTCCTGCTCAGAAACAAAGTATCGATTCACTCTCAGCTGGGCCAGTGGCCAGTGGCTGGGCTGGGCAGGAGCCAGAAGGTGGCAGGATGGGCCTCTTCCCACTGCCCAGCCCTTCTCCCAGCCTGCAGCTGCTCCCCGCTCTGCGTGGGGGCAGGAATCCCAGGGGCGGCTGGCTTGGCTGGACGGAGAGAGCAGGAGAGAGTTTGGTATAACGAACTGGTCGAAGTTTCAAGAACAGAGAAAGGGAGCCTGGGTTTGTGGGCCTTTAGCCACAGAGGCTAGGACACCAGGCCCTAGCAATGTCCTAAGCCCAGCCAATCAAAGCATAATTCCAAATTCCTAGGGGTGGGGGAAGGGCCAGAGACAGAGAAGCAGGTGGCCATGAGTGTTTCTTCCCCCTCCTTGAGGATGTGTGCCGGCCCCCCAGACAATGCTTTGTGGCCATGCGTGTTTGCAGACCCTTGGAGAGAACCCAGAGCCTCATCCCCAAGCCCACTGAGAGCACCCACAGCCTAGAGGCCAGGGACACAGCCTTGGTGACAGTTGGAAGCATTAAAGGATTTGGAGCAGAGATGGGCTTTTGTTACCAGGGAACATTTACGGAGCACTAACCCGACGCAACACACACATGCTACACTTGCCGTGCAATTAATTTTTAAAAAGTTCACTCTGCCTTCGCGGCAGAGCCCCGGAGAACCTCGTGTGGTTCCATATGTCAGACTTCTATCCTTTCCGTGAATTCCTTTTCTGCTCCGATTAGCCACAGTTGCTTTCTATTGCTTGCAGTTAGGAACCCTGATCAGTATGACATCTGCGACCATGTGTCCGTGCTGTGTCCACGAACATGCACGGGCGGCTCTAAGGACCTGAGGTGGCCACAGGGACAAGCACCACCAAAGGCAATGTCCTTGGGTCTGTTCCCAGCTGTCTGAGGGTCTGAAGGTGGAGGTTTCTTTGTGGAGAGAAAAGGCAGACAAGCATTCACAGAACGGTTCTAGGGGCCACACCTCATTTAATTCTCTCTGCCAAGGAAGGGGTTAGCATTCACACTTGGCAGATAAAGACGTCGAGGGTCAGGAAGGTTGGCAGGGCTCCGAGCTACTAAGGGGCTGGGACTGCGGAGAAGCCCACACCCCAGGCTTCTCCCACTGCGCCCACTTCCTGCCTGATGAAGCTGATGCAGGTGGGTGAGGGCTAAGTGGCCAGGGAGGTAGCCAGGTGGAGTCTACACGGCCAGAGGAAACCCTGGCTGGGCCAGGGAGCGTCCCCCACCACGTGGCTCCCAGCGCATCAGTGGGTTCTGATGCAGGCCGTCCATGGCCTCCGAAAGAGATCAGTCCATGGGGTGCCCTAGAGCGCCCCGCCCCCATCACGAGTCTTCTGTGCCCCTTGCTTCATGCTATACATGCCTGAAAGGGTGAACAACATTGGGGTTCTCTGTCCTGAAGTTGCTGCCAATCCAACCAGGGATGAGGTGACCCCTGTAAAATGGGGCCACCCTGGCTGAGCTCCCGCCGCGTGCTGGCCCGGAGCTGGCACTCTGCATTCGGAACGGGACAGCGTTGTTGATGACTGGAAATACTCAGTCTCACTCAAGCCCTGTCTGCTAAGAGCCTGGCTTTGCTGAATCAGCTTCTTCTGTCCCTGAGAAGGGGCTGCAGGGTCCTCTGGGGTCCTGGATGAAGGGGGGGGGGAAGACCAAGGTTCTGGGACGAGCTCTGGGGACAGATCTGTGATCTGCATGTGAACAATGGAGAGTCCTACCTGTTTCGTTTTCTGATCTATCTTAAGTATGGCTCCTGGCACACAGCAGGTGCTCAGTAAATGCTTGTCGGCTGGACAAAGGGAGCTTGGAGAAGCAGGACCCCCAGAGAGATGGCAGTGATGGTGGCGAGGGGAGTGACTGGCTGCAGAGACGGAAATATTTGAAAGTATTTCTGTGGACTATGCGTATTCCCTTCAGGAAGCTCTAAATCACCGCAAAAAACTTGAGTCATTTTAAATTTTGGGGGGGTGGGGTGTTGGGTCTGTGACCCTGTGACCGCCACGTACCCTGAGGTGGGACCAGTAGGCTCATACATCTGTCAGCTAGATGCCCACAACAATCTTTTAAAAAAGATGTTTATTATTTATTTTAGAGAGAGGGAGTGTGTAAGGGAGGGGCAGAGAGAGAGGGAGACAACAGAATCTGAAGCAGGCTCCGGGCTCCATGCTGTCAGCACAGAGCCTGATGTGGGGCTCGAACCCACGAACCAGATCATGACCTGACCCAAAGTTGGTCACTTAACCAACTGAGCCACCCAGGCGCCTCACACAATACTAAACATTACTGAGCACTTAAATGAGCCGGGTACCCTTCCAAGCGCTTTGCACATATGCACATGCACATATACACATCCTGATGAGGTCAGCACCATCTTTATCCTCACGTTACAAGGGAAGATACGGAGGCACAGAGAGGTTGAGTAACTGGCCCAGGGACACACAGCCGGTAAGCAACAAAATGGGAGTTGATCTGATGGGCACCAGAGCTCCACCCTCTTGAACTTACACTTCTCTACGTGAGCCTGGGGAACGAGGGAGGGGTGAGCTGGCTCTGAGGGGCAGGCCACCTTGACGCAGACTTCTGGGTCTGAATTTCTGTCCTTTCTCCCAGTCCCTGGCCTTGTCTGCCCAGGCAGGAATAATAAACATCGACAGGACGAGACTCAGGGTTCATCTGGAGGCTGCTGTTTTCCCAGCTGTGGAGAAGCCGCCTCCTCCCAGCCTCCCCAGCCAGCCCTGGACTCCAGCGGCCCTAAGAGTTGGGACAAAGTGTGCATCGTGGGAAAGTCAGCAAACACAGGAGCAAAAGAAAATAAAGATGAGCTGTAACCCCTGCACTCAGAGAGACCCCTGGACACCATGTAGGATGCTTATCTGGCAACTTGGCTTTCTACCAATGTGTGTGCATGCATATACACACACATATACATACACGCACACGCACAAGCTCATCTCACAGTTATAGGACATAGATACGCATCTGACCATATTGTGGGTGCTAGTCCATCCCATTAAGCATTCTCGCACCGCAGATGTGTTTTTAGCTCTCACGTTGCTGCTTTATTTAATTTACAATACGCAGCACCTTTTATAGTTTGCATTTTGTTACTGAGGTGTCATTTGCATACAGTAAGAGTCACCCTTTCTCACGTTTTTGTCTGAGGTTTGAGCGACTCACAGCCGTGCAATCACCACCATCATCAATACCAATCACCTTCACCGCAAACGAGTTCCCTGTACCTACCGTGTAGCCCGCACCTTGCAACGCCCCAGCGCCTGGCAGCCTCTGATGTTTTCTTTTCCTATACATTTGCCTGTTCCGGAAAGTCAAATAAAAGGGATCGCAGAGTCTGCAGCCTTTGAGTCTGGCTTCTCTTCCTTCACGGAGTGCACTGAGGTTAACCCTGGAGCTACATCTGTCGTGGTGTTTCAGTTTACAGCCCAGCGACCGTCCGCCATGCAGACGCACCGCGCCTCGCTTCTCCATTCCCCAGTCGAAGGAATCTGGGTTGTTTCCGACTGTTTATGACTGGAGCTGCTAGAAACATTCATGTACAGGCTTTGGTGTAAATCTATGCTTTTATTTCTCTTGTGGAAATTCCTTGGGGTGGGATTGTCGGATCCTATGGAATGAGCCTAAGCATGCGTAACATTTTTTGGGACAATATGTAAAAATATTGCATTTTACAGTGTTTTAAAAAATTTTAATGTATTTATATTTTTAAGAGAGAGAGAGAGGGAGAGGACAAGCAGGGGATTGTCAGAGAGAGAGGGAGACACAGAATCGGAAGCAGACTCCAGGCTCTGAGCTGTGAGCACAGAGCCCGGCATGGGGCTCGAGCCCACGGACTGTGAGATCATGACTTGAGCTGAAGTTGGACACTCAATCGACTGAGCCACCCAGGCGCCCTTTATTTGTGTGATTTGGGTTACTGCACAATGTACCGTTCTATGGACATACAAAAACGTATTTAAACCCTCCCTCTTGTCAGATTGTTTTTATTTTTTGCTTCTTACAAACAACATCCTACAAGTAAGTATTTTTTCACATTTACAGTTATTTCTTTAGGATAAATTCCTAGATGTGGACTTGCTGAGAGAGTCACAGGCACTTTATTTCATTTTGCTTTTTCCTTAATATTTTATTTCCTCATGCCTATATAAGAAGAGCTGATATTCAGCCCACCCTGTATGACCAACCAGGGAAGACAGACAGCCTGTCGAATAAACAGTGCTGGAATAATCGGCCATTTAGAGGGAAGAAAATGGAAGTGATTCCCTACCTCATACCATATGCTAAAAATCTATGCCAGATAAAGGATTAAGGATTTAAATGTAAATGGTAAAACTTAAAACTTTAGAAGAAAATATAAGACAGCTTCCTTATAGATAGATCCTTGAGGAAAGTTTTTAAACATATTATTCAAAAAACTTAAACCATAAAGGAAATATTTGGTAAGTTTGGCTGCCTTAAAGTTGAAAACTTCCATTCATCAAAAACCCTGTTAAAAAAATGAAAAGACCGGTTTCACAGTCTGCGGCAAGATATTTGCAACTCTCAGAACTAACCAAAGAGTAGCAACCACAATATATACAAAAACATCATGAATCAAAAAGACTAATAAATAACACAGTAGAAAATGAACACCAAACACAAGCAGAAATTTCATAAAAGAGGGAGCATTTGTCATTATTCTTCAAACCGCACACACATGCCTTTCTTTCTGTGGTACATTCCACAATAAAAACGAAAAAAATCCATATTCATTTTTATTTACTGTAAAAGCATCACATCATCGGTCCAACATTAACTCCTCAGTTTTGACAAATGTGCTATGATTGTGCCAGACGCTTTCATCAGGGAAACTGAGGGGCAGGACAAATTGGAATTCTTCATTCTGTCTTTGCAACTGTTCTGCAAACATAAAATTATTTCCAAATCAAAAGACCTCTGTTCAAATACTGTGGAAGTCCAGCCAGCAGAGCCTTGGAAACTAACTCCTTGACGGGCTTGAATTCTGTTCTGCGAGCCATGGGGGTCACTGCAGGGTTTTCAGAAGGTGGGGCGGAGTCCAAACAGCTTCTTAAGAATCTCAAATATTGTCAGAGATGCGGAGGCAGAATTTCCCTTCGGCCAGATGCACTGTGCCTTGACCGCGGTCCTTGTGAGTCCCTGGGGCGGGGGATGCGTGGAGGGGAACCAGGGAGAACACAGCGTCCATTGATTGGAGTGGACCTCGGGGTGGGGAGGGAGAGCCCCACCGCCGCTCATCACAGGGTCCTGGGGGAGACACGGAGGAAATCGAGCCAGAGGCTGCAGGGGTTGGTGGGGTTGGGAGGGAAGCCTGGGAACTGAGCACACAGCGCCCCCCCCCCCCAAACTTCCTGCATCCTGGAGACAAACCCTAGGGATGTCTGCTCCTCCCAGCTCCTCCCAGCCCCCACCCCGTACCTCCACACTCAGCAAGTAGCCTCCTTCTGCTTTCCCTCTCCTCCAGGCACACCTGCCTCTCCCCCTCTGCCTCCTTCCCTCCCCCTCAGCTCCCAGAAGGGGCTCTTGCCTTTTCTGAATTTTTTGTCTTCTCAGCTCACAAAATTCTCCATCAGAAAATCATATAAACCTTCTCTTTGATCCCATCATGCCTCCCTCTCATCACCCCTTCCTCCTCCCTTCCTCAGTCAAAGCTCCTCAAAGCCCCGTTTGTCTGGGGGCGGGGGTAGGGGGTGGGTGCAGACTCCTGCTTCCTGCCCTCAGGCCACCCTCCCCACTCAGCCCGTGCAACCTCCCATCCCATAGACGGGAGCAACACCTTTCCCTGGCCAACTCACCCCTGCGCCTTGCTTTCTCTCTTTCCATTACACCCCTCAGCTCCCAGAGGTATTGTTTCTTGTCTGTCTTCCTCACTAGATTATAAGGCCAGCTTCCCCGTTGAATTGTGGGCCCCTGCCCCCGCTCCTGACACCTTGATTTCAGACTTCTAGCTTCCAGAACGGTGAGAAAGTAAGTTTTTGCTGTTTCAGCTATCCAGTCTATAGTACTTGGTTATGGCCGCCCTGCGGACTCATCTAGCTCATGACAGCGGGCGTGTTGCTGGGCTCACTCGGCAGTTTCCGGTGCCAAGAACAATGCCTGGCACACAGCAGCAATTCAGTAAAAGTATATGTTGTGTGGGGGAATGAAAGGCCTTTTTCTAAACTCAGTGGGCACTCCTTTGGGTCACCCGGTAATTATTTTAAAAAAAAATACATTTCTTAGACTAGGAGAACCCTGTATGAGTCAAAGGGACCACCCGCAAAAAGCACAGCCCCTCAGAGATATTCGATGAAACAGGCACCATGTGCGCAAGTAGATGGGCGGCCTTTTAAAGACTCCCACAAACCACCATGCTCCAAACTACCAGGCACTCTGTGTTCTGTCTTCCTTGCGGAAGGTGGCCTCCAAGGTGGCCCCTGGTGACCCCTGCCTCCATGTCCAGTCCCCTCCCACACTGAAGAGGACTGTGATGTGGAGGGAACAAGGTGTGACTTCTGAGGCTAGGCCATAAGACACTGTGGCTTCAACACCCTCAGGTCATGGGCTCTGGGAAAGCCGGCCGCCATGCTGTGAGGCTGCACAGGCAGCCCCTGGGAGTGGCCCCAAGCCAGCCGCCATGTTGTGAGGCTGCACAGGCAGCCCCCGGGAGCGGCCCCAAGCCAGCCGCCATGTTGTGAGGCCTTGCGGGCAGCCCCCCGGGAGCGGCCCGTGGGATGAAGAATCGAGGCCTCCTGCCAACACCACCACCGCTTATCAGCCGTGTAAACCAGCAGCCTTGGAAGCAGATCTGCTAGCCCCAGTCGAGCCTTCAGGCGACCGTAGCCCAGGCCCACAGCCCGACCACAGCCTCCCGAGAGGTGCAGCCCGGCCATTCCTGGATTCCTCACCCACAGAAACTGGGCAGTGATCAGTGCTCCTGTTGCTTGAAGCTGCTGAGCTGTGGAAATATAAAAGGGACATGACCTTGAAGGCAGCTCCACATCAGTGCTCCCAGAACACAGTCGTTGGGTGTAACGCCCGGCCGAGTTCCCACCATATGGCTTAGCCCTTGACTGAAGGGGTCTTTGAGCAGCCTTAACATTGTCTGCCTCTCTTTGCTAGAAGCATCCACACCTTTGCCCAACTCTCTCCTCACTCTCCTCTCTCCTGGGGGCCTGGGCGACTCCTGCTCGGGCAGCCCTGCAAGCTCTTATTCCACCGCTGAAGCCTTGGGACTTCCTGAGTTCCCTCCTGGGCTCCCCTCCCTTCCCACCCAACGACCACGAGCCAACTCAAACCACCAGGGGGTCAAGGGTCTCCCCACCCCTCACCATGCGGCCAGCCCCCCAGCCCCCTCTCCAGCTCAGATCTCTCTGGAGCTCTGATTGTCGTCTCCTGGTCAGGGACATCCCCACGAGCCTCAAGCTCAGAGTTCCGAACTACATGTATCTTCTTGAGGGTCTTGCTCATCCGGTGGCAGCCCAGGGGGACCTTGAGGCCATCCTGGCCTCCTTCATGCCCCCCCCTCCCTGCCCCCCAAGGCAGCCCAGGACACTATCCCCTCCCTCCTGGACCACTGGAGCAGCCTCCTCACTGCTTCCTGCCACCATCTACTTTGGCTCTCTACAAGTCAGTCTCTGCAGTCAGAAAGAACTTTAAAATCTAAATTTGACCAGACTCCTTCCTATGCTTAAAACTTGCACTGGCTTCCTAGACTTTACAGAAAGAAGATAAAAGAAGAGTCTCAGCATGCCATGTAAGTTCTTCCTTGAATTGCCTCCTGCCAGTCTTTCTCTAGCCGCACCTCACTCCTGCCTCAGGACCTTTGCACTTGCGGCTCCCTCTTCCTAGAATATGCTTCACTCAGTTATTTCTGACTCACTGCCTTTCTTCCTTTAGTCTCTACTAATGGCTGTTTTCTCCAAGAGGCCTTCTCTGGCTGCCCTTCGTGGAATAGGAACACCCACTCCCCTTGCCCTGATTTACATTCCTCCATGTCACTTCAAGCATGTTATACATTTATTTGCTTATCAGTTTGTCCTGTTCTCTTTTTCATACTAGAACGTAAGGTCCACAAGGGCAAAAATTTTGTCTGCTTTGTTCAGGGTGCCCAAACCCAGTGCCTGAATAGGGTCTGGCATACAGTAAGCACTCAACAGATGTACTCAGTGAGTGAAATTCCTGCCTCTCATGTTGGGCTCCAGCAATACTGAACTGCTATTGGCTGCCCACGCACGTTATGCTGCTTCTTACCCACAAGCCTTTGTTCATGCTGATCCACCTGGAGGCCCTTCCTCCTTGGCATAAATACTTCCTATGATTCCTTTAAGGCCTTGCTTGGGGTGTCACCTCCTCCAGGCAGCCTACCCTGATCACTGCCCCGCTTTGCCTGGTAAGTTCTCTTTCCGGGCAAGCTTCTGCAGTACCTTGCACATCTCAGTTGCAGTACTTATTTTTGTGTTTTTGAAGGACACATTTGTCGCGTCTTTGTTTGTTTGCTTATTGTGAGCATCTTGGCAGCAGACCTTCTCTCTGGTAAATCCTTAGCCTGGAGCCTGGGACAGTCAGTGCTGAATGAATGTTTTTATGAATGAATAAATAATGAGTGAGCTTGGGTCTAGTCATAAAACTTGCTCTGTGACCCTGAGTAAATCTGTGTCCCTCTGGACCCCAGTTTTTCTCATCAGTATAACCAAATATCT
The DNA here is from genome assembly GCF_006229205.1 of Suricata suricatta. Classification (NCBI taxonomy): domain Eukaryota; kingdom Metazoa; phylum Chordata; class Mammalia; order Carnivora; family Herpestidae; genus Suricata; species Suricata suricatta. The sequence goes on along the minus strand of NC_043711.1, from coordinate 85,956,304 downwards.
CACCAGCCAGCTGTGTTTATTAAAAATACAATTTCTGGTCCTGGCCCTGGGGGCTCTGATCCTAGTGAGGAGAAGATATCTGCATGAAACGCACCTCATGGGCCATTCTGATGTGGCTACAGCCAGACACCATGACTTTTCAGACCTCTTCTTGCTCTGCAGACTTGAGAATCCGCTTTGACAAGGAACCAGAAGGGGAAAGCGGCCCCTGATGGCCCTGGAGGACTGGGGGTGGGGGCAGGAGGCACAAAGAAGGCACAAAGGAGGCGGCTGTCCCCTCTCCTGTCAGGGCTGTAAGACTGAAAGGGGGAAAAGACAAGCACAGCTGCACAGGACAATTTAGCTCTTTCATGACGAGCTAAGTTCTCAGGCAGGGTGACCCCGCCCCCTCCCTGTTGCGGTCCCCACAGCACCATCTGCCCAGATTTTTCACACGGTCCAGACCCCTTCACCCCAGGAAGAGGCCCAGGGTGTCCTTGGGCGGCCCCAGATCCCATCACCATGGGAAGGGGCTGAGAGGGAACCAGCACTCTGGGGGAGGAGACATCAGTGCTGGAACTCCCAGGGAGGGGGTAAATCAGGCTAAGGTGTTGCCTTGGAGGTGATGTGGCTTGGGGAGCCCCACTTTTCCTTTTTTGGCAGTTCTGATGCTTCAGATCACCCTCTGAGTTCCTCTTGCCTTCTCTGTGTCAGCCCTGGTGATGCTTTAAAGAGGCCTGTCTGGTCCCTGCCATTCCCAGCACTCAGGTTTTGGGGTAGATCCCTGGATCAGGGTTAGAATTGTGGGTTCTGATCCTGACTCTGCCATGGACATGCTGTGTGGCCTTGGAGAAGACTGTGGCCTCTCTGGGCATCTTTGCAAGGCAGGTAGGGTCAGAACGGAGGATGTCTAAGACAGGCCATAACTTAGCCAGCCTGTTCTTTCAGCATATCAAGAGTATCAACTATCAACATGACTTATCAGGCTTGATGTTGACCTTGATCACCTGGTCAAGTTTATAAAGCTGATTTTCCCTCCTCTCCACACATGCTCTTTGGAAGGAAGTCATTCAGTGTGGTTCACTGTAGGACTGGAGAGTCTGCTCCCCCTTCTCAAGGGCAAAGTATCTGCATAAATTCTTTGGAATTCTTGTGCACGGGAGATTTGTCTGTTCTCTCCCACTTATTTCTATCAGTGTAATGCTTCCATTTTTTTCTGGCTCAAAATGTCCCAGCTTTTGTCATTAGAAGCTCTTCCAGTGGCTCCCTGTGTCTCTTTGCCACACTTCCGCCACTGTGGGTTTTGTCTGCTTTTTAGCGCTTCCTGGCTTTTTCCGGGCTCACTGTGGGTATTTCCTACCTCAGTCTCAGAATCAGCTATTTCCCCCTACGGTTCCTTTTATTGGAGAATGAAATCAGAAACCAAGATGGGGATGTTAGGAGTGCTTGTTGCTACTGAGATATCATGAGCTTGTGAGCTCCTTCAGCCGACAGAGCGAAGAAATATGTGTGTATATACTGACTGCTGTATACACACTTATCTGTAATTTTCTATATGTATCTATCAATCTACCTATCTCCATCCATATCCATGTTAAACTAAGCATGAGATCATACCAGCTCTAACCCATTGCTGCTTGTCTGTAAGCTCTTACTCCAAGAGTGAGAAACCACATCGTTCTTCTTTCAATGATCAAATGGTCCGACCTTTGGTTAGTGGAAGCCCTTTAAGTTGGATCCTTTCACGTGGCCTCACCATTCTTGAGTGTTTCCTTGCTTTGTCATCTGAGATCTTTCAGGGTCACCTTGTACTTTCCCTGCCCAGTCCTGGAATCGGTCTCTTCTTTAAAGATGTGGGTCTTATTTAGTGGAGATTGGTTTTTAGGAACCAAAATCTGGCCACTGGGTGTGCTAATTGCTGAGGATACTGCAATTCCCTAGCCCTGTAAGTGGACAGAACTAGGGAGTGTGTGTGTGTGTGTGTGCGGATGTGTGTGTGTATATGTATGCGTGCATGTACATGTGTTTTGTTTTTAATGGTATGTTTTTTTTCCTTTGAGAGAGAGAGAGAGACAGAGAGAGAGAGAGCATGAACAGTTGAGGGAGAAAGAGAGAATCTTAAGCAGGTTCTATGCCCAGCACAGAGCTCCACGTGGGGCTCTATGTTACGACCACAGATCATGACCTGAGCTGAAATCAAGAGTCAGATGCTTAACCCCAGGGCATGTGTTTTAAAGCATGAGACAGGACGCCTGGGTGGCTCAGTTGGTTAAGTGTCTGACTTCAGCTTAGGTCATGATCTCGCAGTTCGTGAGTTCCAGCCCTACGTCAGGCTCTGTGCTCACAGCTCAGAGTCTGGAGGCTGCTTTGAAGTCTGTGTCCCTCTCTCTCTGCCCCTCCCCTGCTCCCTCTCTTTCTCTCTCTCAAAAATAAACATTAAAAATTTTTTTTATAAAGCATGAGCTCATACTAATGTCTCCAGTTAAAACTCAGAGCCACAGATCTTTCCTTCATTCTATATGTTTAGTTTCCTTTTCCCATAGTGAGGGCCTGGGTTTCCAGGTCAATGTATTTGCTCATTTCTTCCATCCTGCAGCACAAACAGTAGCTTCAGAATTATAACATTGGTACCTTTGCCAGCTTCTACATATTAAAGGATTTCACTTTACTTTTTTTTGGTTTGTTTAAAGTTTATCCACTTATTTTGAGGTGGGGGAAGGGCAGAGAGAGGGAGAGACAGAATCCCAAGAAGGTTCTGTGCTGACAGTGTAGAGCCCTATGCGGGTCTCAAGCTCACGAACCATGAGATCATGACCTGAGCCGAGATCAAGAGTTGGATGTTTAACAGACTGAGCCACCCAGGAGCCCCTGAAGTTTGGGGTTTCTTTGTTGTTCTCTTTATCCATAAAGTATATCCCACTAAGAGGTCAGGAGTCAGAGTCTTGTGGCCAAAATTACTTGAATTAATTATTTTTTTGTGCGGCTATATTATTTACTCAACATATGGCTCAGCTCATGCTTTCTCTGGTTTCAGGTTTAGAGTTTGGGTTTTCATATCTTTATTTAATTTTTGAAAATGTTAAGTGTTCACGCAGTTAAAATGTCAAGGCTGCATTATACAAATATATTCAGAGAACTCTCACTGCCATCCCTTTCTTCTCCATGGTGTTACCACCAGCTCCTTATGGGTAACCCTTTTCAATAAGTTTCTGATTTATCCTTCCTGGATAAATTTTCACATAGTGAAATAAATATGTAAGCACACATATAAGTAAATGGTTTTTTAAAAGTTTTTCTTACGTGGAAAATAGCATACCACATACAATCCTTTACACTCTGCTTTTATTTTGTGTTTTTGCCTAAGAATATATGCTGTAAATCACCATGTAGGTTCAGAGACCATCCTGCCTGCTTATACGCCTACATAACATTCTCTTGTTGGTATCATAGTTCATGCACCCGGTTTCTGACAAATTAACATGGATATTCCAATATTTTGCTATTGCAAAAAATGCCTCTGTGAATAAATTTGCGCAGTTTTTTGTATTTGTGGGATTATATCTTCAGGACGAGTTCTAGAAGTAAACATCCTGGGTCAGAGGGTACAAGGCTTGTCATTCTGTTAGGTATCATCGAAGTCCCTTCTATAAAGCTCACTACCAATGAGCGTTCCCACCAGGGATGTGTGAAGGTGCCGATTTGCTCAAAGCCTCACCAGCACGTGTTGTCAAGCCTTTGATCTTCTGCCAACGTCATAGATGAGACGTGGCATTTCAGTGCGGTTTGATGAGTATTAAAGTTTCCATATGTGTCAGGCTTACTTGCCAGTACGTCTCCCAGGACACGTGCTGGGCTAGTTCAAGGAATCTCAATGGACTGGATCTCAGGGTTGACCTGACCCCTGGGTGCTTGGCGGCCGTGGCTCCCCACCACGCCTAGGGGCCAACGGGGTCCCCACAGAAAATCAAGCTCCTCAGTCTCCCTCTCTGGTTCCCGACCCCTCTCCGAGCCCCCACCAGCCAAGGAGGCAACTGCTTCTTCCACACAAAGAAGACTCTGAGTGAGGAAGGATGACTTGGTCTCTGAGAAATGCTCAAGTCTTGACCTTCTCCACAGCCCAGAGGGCCAGTCCGGCTGGGGAATGAAAGAGCCAGAAACAAAGGGGGCAAAGGATGGCGTGAGGCTGCCGCCGGGGGAAGCTGGGTCTGGAGACACGAGGCAGCCCGTCTCCCCAGAATGATGGACACGGCCTTTTGCTTCGCTTTCAGCTCATCAACTCCATCCCCACCTTTCTGCCTGCATGGCCCACCTAAAACTTCAATATGCCTGTGGCAGTCCACGACTGCAAATGTTTTTGGCTTTCCAAGATCTGACCCCCTTTGCTTTCCCAATAGGCTCTCTCTCCCTGCCTAAACACTCTTTATCCATCCATCCCATCTATCCATCCCATCCATCGGTCTGTCCATCCATCCATCCATCCATCCATCCATTTATAGTAATTATCTATTGATGCATAACTCAGCATGGGAAACAACAATAAACATTTACTGCTGGGCACTTCCTGAGGATTCGGTGTTTGGGTTCAGCTCATGAGGTAGAAGTCAAGTTGTCAGCTGGGGCTGTAACTGTGCGAAGTCTTGGCTGGGTTGGAGGTCCACGTGTGGCTTATTCACACGGCCAGCAAGTTGGTGCTGACTGCCGGCAGGAGGCTTCAGTTCCTCGCCATGTGGGTGTTTCCTTTGAGTCACTGGAGTGTCCCAACGACATGGCAGCTGGCTTGCACCACAGTGAGTGATCCAGGAGACACCAATGTGGAAGCCACCTGTCTCTGAGGACCTACTCACAACAGTCACATAGCATCACTTCCTCCATGGTTGATTCATTAAAGGCGGGGGTCTAAATCCAGCCCACTCCGAGGGGTCCTCACCTTGGAAAGGCAGGCGTGCTGAGATATTTGTGGACATGGTTTAGAATCATACCATCCATCCAGCTGACCAGCATTGAGGGAGCACCTGCTGCGTGCCTGGCGCTGTCAGCAGCCCGTGTGGTCAGGGCCGTGGGAAGCACATCGCTGAGATCAGGGGTGCCAAGCCGAATGTGTCCAGGGTCCAGAAAGGGACTAAGGAAGTGTCCATGAGGGAAGAGAACCAGGAGGATACTGCGTGCCTGAAGTGCCCGGAGGGACAGAGGCTGCTGCCCAGTTAAGGTGAAACCTTCCTGTTAGATTTTTTTTGAACCACTGTTCTTCCTTCACAGACCAGGTGCAAATGTCTCTCTCCATGGAAAACCCCTGCTGACCCTTCTCCAGGGGGCTGTTGGGGTTTCCTCCTGAATACTGCTGCCATGTTTGTGTCCCCAGCTCCACCTTTGTACCCTCCTGCCTCCCTCAACCTTGAGGTGAGCTCCTGAGGGCTGCAAGGAACAGTCCCCTTAGTGATGGGAAAGGGCTTCCCAGAGGAGGCGGTCCTGAGGGGAAGAATAGGACTTGCAGACGGGGATCCCCTGGCAGAAGGGAAGAAGATGAGCAAAGTCAGAGGCAGGAAAGTGCGGGTGGTGCCTCAGCTGGCCGAGCCCCAGCTCCTTCCTCCCTAGACTTCCTCCCCCAACTGGAGGGGCTCCTGGCTGCCTTCCCAGATGGTGAGGGGCGAGCTCTGCCACTCCAGGAGCTCCAAGTAGCTGGGGAGGGAGAGGGGGCTGGAACAAGAAATCCAAGTCCTGGGTGAGTCATGGATGGAGCCTGTCCTACAATAATAAGAAAGGGCTGGACTGGGAGGAAAAGAGAAAGCTGGGGGGCTGGGGTGCAAGCCCAGAGGGGTGGGGACTAAGGGACGGGCTGGGGGAGAGGGACGGCCCTCAGTGGCCCCTGCCCCAGAGCCTTGGCTCTTGGTTTCCACTGTCCTTAGAGCTCTATGCTTCTCCAGCTCTTCATGTCAACCCCTTGCCAGTGGCTGTCCTTGCAGCCTCTGCCCTCCCCCTGCCCCCACCCCCAGCAGCTAGAGGAATCTTTGGGGGAAAAAAGTCTGATCATATGACTTCTTAGTTCTCTCCCATAGGTTTTCAGGGCCCTAAGGAAAAAAAATCTTCCGCACCTCTTGTGATCCTGTCCCTCTCACTGTGCCTCTTTGGTGCCTCCAACTATTCTCCTGCCACAGGGCTTTTGCATATGCTATTTCTTCTGACTGTAATGCTCTTCCCTGACTTCTTTCACTAGTTCATTCTTTCTCTCTCTTCAGATCTCACTTATGTTTTCAGGGGAGCCCTCCAAGACCCTTAGAATCTACTGGGTTTCCCTGATGTGTGGCTTTTCCCCCTTTAGACAATTGTACCACAATTTGTATGATGTTTCGTTGCTACGGTCCAATCCCCTACTACACTGTGAACTACACAAGGACAGGGCCTGTCCATCTCGTTCACCCTGCTACTCCCAGCACTCAGCACACACTGTCCCTGGCATACAGTGGGTGACCAATAAATGCATCTCTGTCTCTTGCAGGTCATGACCAGTGCATATGGCTATTGCCTCACAGCAGGCAGGGGAAGGAAGCAAAGCAGAGATTATTGGCTCCATTGTAAAACTGAGAAAACTGAGATCTGGATAATTTAAGTAAACCCCCCCTGGGCCCCCGGAGGGTTAGTGGGCAGGCAGGGACTTGAACTCAAGGCCCTGGATATATATGATGGGCTCCCCACCAGGAAGCAGTGTTAGGAACAGTCTAAGCATGAAAGGTAGGTGTCCTGGCTGGACAGCGTGACACTATGTGAGTCATCCCTCTGTGGGTGGGTCTCCCTGCTGTGAATTGGGACAGATGAACAGGTAAGTTTTAAGTCTCAGGGACTTCTGTTTTCATAGAGCTGTTTCCATCCCTGTCCGTGCAGACCAGACTGTGGGCATCCCAGGAGAGAGTGGGACACGGTCTGAGGCACCCGTGTGCCCACAGGTCCCCTCCACTCCCTTCCCAAGACCTGGCATCAGGATGTAAACATCCTATTTTTCCTATTTTCACCTCCAGGAAGAGAGGATCATTAAGGGATAACACCAAGTCTTTTCCATCTTTTCTCTTCCCACTGTTTATGCACTGGGCAATGACTCCCACGCTTTTGTTGGCTTACCTTATGTTTCCCTCCCTCTCCTTCCGGTTTCTTTGAAGAGCATCTCCCCACCCCATGCAGTCCTGGTAGAGCTACCTTCATAAGCTCCCACGCAGGGGTGGGCATAGAATCTGTTCCAACGAATCAGAATATCCTCATGATCCTGACCACAGTGATTGGCTTCGGCATAGACGTGGCACCCCAACAGGGCTAATCAGAGTCTCTTCCCTAAGATTAGTATATAGATGTGGGGGGAAATGCTGTGGTGTGAGGACTGCTGTAGGCCTTGAGTCCCCTCCGGCCATCTTCCACTGGACAGGAGAGAAACTACCAGATGAATGATGGCAGATATCTGACACCAGTTCTCACTTTTAAGACCCCAGATTCCCTTTTTAAAATTAGGCTGAGTTGAACTTCTGTCATTTACAACCAAGAGACGGATAAGGTCAATTTCACCTAGGGCAGGCCATTGGTTGTCACTGCGTTTGTCAGCTCCCCTGTTCGGGGTCTTTGCCTCCAGCCCTGACAATAATCTCATCCCAGTGTCCCAGAGAGGAGCACACGCCCTTCTAACCCAGACTCCTGCAGCTCCATGCCGTGTTAATCGGATCATCTAGAACAGATGCCAGAGACAGAGCTAGAAGTGCGAGACATCTGTTGGGGGTGACACCTGTGAGGACGAGGAGAAGATGGGGGCAGAAAGAGCACGGAGGAGCCTTCACAGCGTGCCACAGTCCTGGCATCGGCGAAAGGAAAGGGTACCCGAGGAGGATGGCGGAGGAAGAATTTCAGACTGTGGGATGGAGCCGAGAAAGTCTCAGCAGCCCCGTGGGCAGCTCCGGCACAAAGATCGTTTGTAGGAGAGTCTCACATCGGGCAGAAAGGGTGACCCCTTGAGAACATTGTGCTTAGCTAGGTGCTGCCCCAGAAGCCTGTATCCTCAGGGAATCCACAACTCACTGAACTTCCTGCTATAGGGTCCTTCTGGAAGGGATATCTAAGTGGATATCTCCCCGGCTGACACGGACCCTACTCATTATAATGATGGTCTGTAGGGGATTTCGAAGCAAGATTCAAACCCAAGCCTTCTGCCCTCAGAGTCTGTGCCTTTCTCAGTGCTGATCTTCCATCTACATCAGAGACTGCAACTAACAAACGAGCACTGTCTTGATGCCAACTCATATTCATTGGTAGTGGCTGCTTGGGCACTATGTTGAGGGGGAGTCTGAGACTGCTTCTAAGTTCTGCAGGAAGTTCCATGATTGATTAAGGATGTCTGCCATGGGTAGGAAAGGGGTGAATGTGTCAATGTGTGCCAAGTATCTGCTATTCTTATAGAGGGAACAGATAAATATTTATTGAATGAATGAATTCCAAAAGACATTCTGTTTGAAGGAGGCAGTGCTCTTCCCCCAAGTGAGACTGTCTTCAGGGAACTGTCCTGGCACCTGGCCCTGGGGAACTCAGAACCATAGGGACAGCTGGTGTTTGCTGAGGACTGACTCTAGGCCAGGCACCGAGTTTGGCTCTTTCAATCATTATCTCATTGGATTCTCACAAAAGCCTCAGGAGGAGAGGCTGAGAGCCCCCATTTTATGCTGGGGAAACTGGTCCCCAAAGAAGAAGGATCTGTGTGAGGCTAGCCAGCAAATCAGCAGCAGAGACCCATTTCCACAGTGCTTCCCCATTTACCCCACACCACCATATGTAAGACCAGTGATGGGTTTCATTATTTCTCTGAACCTAGCATAGCAAGTGGAGCATGATTCAGTGAATCATTTGCCAAAGAGAGAGGAAATACTTTGAACAGTCCTTGGAAAATTCTCTGGAAAGTCCCTGAGAGATAAACCAAATCCAATCCAATAGTCAAGCCTGTGTAGTTGGAGACAGATTTCACAACCATTGGCCCCTAACATAAAAACACCATTTTTGTGTGTTATATATTAATTCTGCTGTGTACCAGACACAGTGCAAAGCACTTGACAATCATTAACTTACTTGATGTCCACCATAGTTTCATGGGGAAGTAAGTTACGCTCTCTCTGTCTTACAAAGGATGAATCTGAGGCTTGGAAAGGTGAACTTCCTTGAGGTCACACACGGTGTGAGTGTGTGTGTGTGTACATTTTTTGGCTGCATGTGGAGTAGCACCACATCAGTAGAGAGTATTTTTGGAAGAGTGTGCATGGGAATAAAGGTGCAAAGGATGTTGAGGGGCCCAAGGGATGGACTGTAATGAGCACCGTTGTCCATTAGCCATTTCAGGTCCAATCCCACCTCCTCATGCAACCTACTTTCCCTCGAGGTGACCAGCTATTCCCGGTATGTTCAGTGTTAGTGCACTTGGAGCACACGGCCTGATTAGAATCTCTCAGTTAAGTCTTTGAATCTAGCGAGGAGGGACACATGGCTTGGGATTCATTCAGGTAGCACAGGAAGGTGGCGAATAATGTAATTTCTGGAAATAGCTAGGTTCAATTCCAGCCTCCACAATGAGCACCTGTCCCACATTGGGCAAGCTACATAAGCTTCCTGTGCCCTGTTTTTTCATCTGTAAAATAAAGACCATAATAGAATCTACTTCATAACTGTTACACATGTAGAGAAGTACTTGGCACGGAGAAGTTTCTACTTTGTCGTGTTTTTCTGTCTTGATGTATTTCTATCGGTCTTCAAGGGTCTGCAGTTCATTCCTACAATGAGACCCCTAGAACACCTCATTTGGCTCCTTGCTTTCCAGAGGATGGGCCCTCAGCCTTTTCACTGATTCTGTGAGCTCCTGACATTCTCCCAATCCGTTATTTCTTGATAAGCTAACTTAGAGCCAGTCTCTGTTGCCTGCAACCCCAGAACACTAGAGGTCATGTCAGTTCTGTCTCACGGCAAAGCTGGGACTCCGGACCCTCCAAGCGCGGACCCCTCCAGTTCCCAGCAAATCCTGCACCTGACATCAAGGAGGCTGTTCTTTCCCAAGTTTGTGTCTGGAGCGGTGATACCAAGAGCACACTGGCTCCTGAGGGTTGGAGATGCTTGTCTGATTGCTTAATACATACTGTCAGGGGATTCTCCGGGCTGTGCGGCATGGTGAAACTATTTGGGATTTTGAGCCCCAGATTAACAACGAGCAAATGGGAAGTCCAGGGATACGAAAGGGTTCGTTAAAAGTTATACAGCAGGATGAGATGGTTCCTAGCTCAGGTCCTGTCTGCTGAAAGACTGATTAACCTTATGTGGGGTGAAAGATGGGCTAGGATTAAGGCTTGGGCTTTGAACTTGAACCCTCAGTATTATTACACTTGTCTTTTCTCAGTTCTTTACTAATTCCCAATTTCTTTAAGCTTCATGGTATCTCAGGGCCTTTGCACATGCTGTTCCTTCTGTCTAGAACTCTGTTTCTTCCCCCACCCCCACCTCCACTCTTCACCTAATTCCTTACGCTTTTTAGATCTAGGCTTCTTTGTCCCTTCCTAGAGGACCAGCTCCAGGTTGGTTCCCTACCATTCCCAATGTCAACACTTGCCTTTGCCTCAATAGTTACCTCACTCAATTGTTCTTTTTTTTCTGTTTGTTTCTTGTCCACTAGATTATACATTACCCAAGGGCAGAGGCTCTGACTTATTCTGGCTCGGGGCTTGGACGCTGTTTGGTCAATGCATGGACAAATCCCAGATCATCCAACCAGAACTCATCTGGTTTCTAGTCTCCCTGCAAAGCAGAGCAACGACGGCTTGACCAAGGTCACAAAGCTGGTCATCATCTAGGAGAAGCAAGACCAGAACCCGCCAACAGCCACCATCACCTCTAAGTCTTGAGTTGAGCCGTCTTGATGGTGTGCCAGGCCGGCTTCACGGGGGAAGGACGCTGGGACAGACGCTCACTCCTTGCCACCAACTCTAAGAGGCAGATAACTGTCACCATCAGCGGCAGCGGCAGCAATAACGTCATCCCCATTTTACAGATGAGGAAACTCAGGCTTAGGACAGTACGTAACTTGCTCAAATCCCCCAACTGGGAAGTAGCCGAGGAGGAGACTCGAACCCATGGCGGATTCTCACCGTGTGTGCAGCGGCCGGGTGCGGCCTGGCTCCGCCCGCCGTCTGTGCAGCGGGGCTGAGAGGACGCAGGGGAGTGGTCAGAAAGGCGGCGGGCTGCCTGGCTCCTCTTGGCAGCCGCGAGGCCCGGAGGGGGCGCCTGCCTGTCATCCCGCGGGCGGGCGGGGCGCGGGCCGGCAGGCACAAAAGGGCCGCCGTCGCACCGCCCCGTCCCACGCGGGGAGCAGCGCTCCAACCCGGCCCTGCGGCCCGCTGCCGGTGGCCCACCTCGCCTCGCCCTGCCTCCAGCCTCCTCTGGCCCGCCGTCTCTCTCTGGCTCTCTCCCTGGGTCCCTGGCCTCCCCTTTCTCGGCCTGCCGGCTCGGCTCACTCCAGGGCTAGGCTGGGGCCGGTGCTGCGCCCCACAGACAGACTCCGGACCGACTGACCAGGCACCAGCTAGCGGAGCAGCCCGTCACCATGGTAACGCCTGCCAAGGCCCGGACCACCTGGCTCTGTCCTCTTTTGGTGGGGGTGTCCAGGGAAGACCCCGGCTTTTTACGCCGTGACCCTCATTACCTCACCACCGGTCTGTGTTAACTGGCCCCCGCCAGCTGGGGAATTGGGGTGGGGTGGGGTAGGAGTGCGGGGACCCCCTCTGGCCACGTCCTCTCTCCTCTCTGGGCCCCTTCCGCCCAGGCGCAAAGTGGATGAATAAGATTGGCTGACTTGGGAAATTCTGATGCCGCCCCAGCCCAGGCACAGATGGGAGCTGGGACCCTAGCCCTTGGGCCTTAGACGAAACGCTGGGTGCTGTCGCATTTGAGACTTGGGGCTGAGGGTCAGGTGTGCCCACCGTCTCCGCACAGGGTTTGGATGGAGACGGGGGTTGAAGGCCCTTCCCAGTCACACAGTACTGGGCAAAGTGGGCTAAGGGTGCCCAGTGGAGAGGGGGAAGCACTCACCAAAATTTAGGGTGCTTTTGCCACTTTAGGGCAGGGAAGTCAGATGCGCACATAGTCCTGACATGAGGTGGCAGCATGAATTGGGTGGGGAGGTGGGCCTAGGAGAGGGGGCACCTCCATACAGTGGCTTCCTCCCTGGCACCTCGATAAGGTTAGATGCTCTGGGAGGGGTGTGTGTGTGTGCGCGCGCGCGTGCACGTGCACCTTGCACATGCCAGTATCTGGGAACAGGGGATGAGAGAAAAGTCTGTTTTCAGGGAATCCCAGCCCAGCTCCGAACAACCCAGGAGCCCCAGGCGGATTCGCAGGACCAGTGGGGATTTGGAAAAGGGCTGTGAAGACAGGCCAAGGCTTTAGCCCCTTGGCTGTGATCGACACGTTGAATGTGTGTGGGTTTTCACTAGGTGCATGTTCACACACAGATTTCTATTTAGAGACATGTATGCACATGGGCAGCACACACCAAAGCGTGTTCCACTGACTTACGTGAATCCACGTGCCCTGTCTCACACACAAGCCTTATCCACCTGCTCTGTTTACTGCTAAACTATGGGCACACACCTGCGTATATGCCACAGACATGTTGCAAAGCCAGGCTGCTAAATCTGCACAGCGGCAGGACAGGTGCACTCACACATTGCTCTTGGAGCTGTTTGACAGTAATCTTCGTAAACTGGGGATTCACCTCTCCCCACAGGCAAGGCCCTGTGCTGTGGGATTTACATGCAGGAGTTTGTGTAGCTCACAGCAGCTCTCAGAATAGACCCGCTGGTGTCTCCACCCCCACAGATGGGGACCTGAAGCTCTGGGAGCTTCAGGGGCTGCCCAAGGTCACCTAGCCAGAAAGCAGGAGGTAGGCTAGCCTGAATTCTGAACTTGCAGTCAGCTGTCATGGCTGCCCCAGAGTCACGCCTGCATCAAGCAGTGTTTGTTAAACTTTACCTAATTTAGGACCTAACACAGTGATTCCTTTTAAAATCCAGAAATTCTTTGCTGAACACCAGACCCTCAGATCAAGAGTCAATTCCTTGGGCGGCTCCTTGAAAAGGTGGAGCAACTCTTTCCTGAATAGTAATGATGGACAGATTTTCCTCCCACGTTTGTCACCTACCTACCTCTCTGCTCTCAGCTCTGTACTTCAGCTGCTCTGACATTGGTTCAGAGCCTCCTATGTTTCATGCTCCCTCCTGCCACAGGGACTTTGCATATGCTGCCCCTCCTGGGTGGCACCCTTTCCCCTAAAGAATTCTTATTTATCCTATAAATCTCCATCCCAATATCATGTCTTCAGGAAAGTCCCTCTCTAGCATGTCATGTATCTTTCCTTCATGGCCCCACCACAGTTGTCCTGTTCATAGGATGATTTGATTAAAGGCTATCTGGTGTTCTGGGGCAGCCCAGTGTCAGGGCATCTTAGGGCAAAGGGGCTTTGGCTTGGTCCAGGGTTCACGTTCCCGATATTTTAGTATCATCATAAAATTGTTTTGATTCTTCTCTTACTGGATAAGGTGTTATAAAGAAATATCAAAACTCACTACTTATTATTTGCTTAGTATTTCTCTTTTAATCAACTTACTTTATAAACGTAAAGATAGATTTATGTATTTTTTAATGTTTATTTATTTTTGAAAGAAAGAGACAGAGCATGAGCAGGGGAGGGGCAGAGAGAGGGAGACGCAGAATCCGAAGCAGGCTCCAGGCTCTGAGCTGTCGGCACAGAACCCGATGTGGGGCTCGAACTCACAGACTGTGAGATCATGACCTGAGCCAAAGTCAGACTCCCAACCGATTGTCCCGACTTAAAGTTACATTTAAATAAGACATTTTATATCACGACCTTGAAAAAATCTATATCCATTGTCACAAATACAAAGTAAAATGTATACAATGTATACAATGAAGGCAAATTTGTATCAGTAAATTCTGGCTGGTTGAGGTTGTCTGGATGATTCCAAACCAGAGGACTGCTTTCTTTTTGAGTGTCTTAAGAGGTTATTTTAAGATACACTGACACTGAACTAAGACTTTCTCTGTGCTATCGTGAGGACCGGACAAGAGTTGGGGTAACTTTCTGTGGTTTCAACACAGAGTGCATGTCCTTCCCAACTCATCTTGTGGCTACCTGTCATCCCATCCCATGCTGTGAGAAAAACTGGTTGAATCCAATTTAATTCATTTAACATTGCCAAATTACTTACTTCATGGTGATCCCCCAAGGAACCTGCTGTGTGCTGGGCCCTGTGTAAGGACCAGAATGAGAGGAGAATACGCCCTGGACCCTGGCCTGGGGCTTGCAAGACCCACTAGCTATTTCCAGGCTGCAGGATGGGTGGTGGGAATCCCCCTCTTTGCCTGCAGTCGTGTCATGAAAAGAAAGGACATGCGGGTTGAGTGGGGCTCTGAAGGGTGGGAAGGAGCTGGCCCAATCCAGGGAGGGGCGCAGCATGAGTTCAGGCAGTGCTTGCTTGCTTGCTTGCTCTCTTAATGTTTATTTATTTTTGAGAGAGAGAGAGAGAGAGAGAGAGACAGCATTAGCAGGGGATGGACGGAGATAGAGAGAGGGAGACACAGGATCCAAAGACAGGCTCCAGGCTCTGAGCTAGCTGTCAGCACATAGCCGGTCGTGGGGCTTGAACCCATGAACTGTGAGATCATGACCTGAGCCAAAGTCAGATGCTTAACAGACTGAGCCACCCAGGTGCCCCTCATGCAGTGCTTTCAAAGTGGGGCACCTACTATGGGTCCCAGGGGTGGGGGGAGACTTTAGACAAACATTTACTATTTTACAATTTTTCATCTGCATGTTAGGAAGTGATTTAAGCAGCACAAATACAGGATAATAAATAAAAATCAATGGATTTAAGTCGGAAGCAAATTGACAAAAAGACAAGTGTGAAGTAATAATCAATATCAAGTAAAATAAATTAGAATATGTAAACAGCAAGCAAAACTCATGTGTGTGGCACACAGGTGATTGGGAAACCCCAGGCCAGAGTGTTAACTTTGTTAGAAGAAGTAGGAAAGGTGTGGACTGATGGCAGGGGGAGCCACTCAGGATCATTGAGCAATAGAAGGTCACAATTGAGTCTGTGTGTTAAAAGGCCATTGTGGTGGCCAAAGGAGAGCCTGGCCTGGTGGTAGGGAGCAGGGGGAGGGGCGGGAGAGCTGGTTGTTGTGTGTGCATGCTGATACCCCAGCCCTACCATTTACTGGTGGCAGAGAGCCTTGGGCTCAGTTTCTTAACCTATGAAATGGGAATAATACCCATCCCATAGAATTATTGGGAGAAGAAAATAAAACAATATTAATGAAAGGGGGCACCTGGGTGGCTCAGTTGGTGAAGTGTCTGACTTTGGCTCAGGTCATGCTCTCACAGCCCATGAATTCAAGCCCGAGTCGAACTCTGTGCTGACAGCTCAGAGCCTGGAGCCTGCTTTGGATTCTGTGTCTCCCTCTCTCTCTCCCCTTCCTCTACTTGCTGTCTCTCTCTCTCTCTCTCTCAAAAATAAATAAACATTAAAAAAATTAAATATTAATAAGAGAATGGGAAGTGCTCAGGATAAACCCTGACAACAGAAGTTGGCTTAGTGAGAGGCTCTAGTTATAAGGGCTTTTATCATTGTGTTTTTTGGGGGGGAGACAGTGAGCTCCAAAGCAGAGGCAAGGGGGACAGGGAGCGAGGAGAGCAAACACGGAATGAAGCCACAGACGGTGAAGCGACATGCTCAAGCTCACCCAGATGACACATGACAGAGCTGGACTTGAATGTGCGTCTCCGAACACCTACTTGCTTCTCAGTTCACTGCATCTGAGCTGTTTTTCCAGTTTCTGAAAAATTTTTTTTAATAAGGAGCCAATTCTTACTCCTACCTCCACCCACACACAAATAAAAGGGGTTTAAAGCACGAGAAGTTTTAGTTGGACGCAACCAACTACTTCCTGGCAGCCAGGGCAGCAGAACCCTGGTTTTAGAGTCTCCAGCCTGGAGAAGTTCAAGAGCAATGCCCCAGGAAGTTGAGCCTGGCGCCCACAAGTTGATACCCATTGGGCTGTATCTGGCTCACAGATGTGTTTGGTTTGGCCAACCTTTAAAACATCAGGAGGTTTTACTAAAATATCAGCAGATCCAGCAATGCTGGGCAGAGCCGACACTCGGCAGGAGCTGACGAGGTGGCTGCGTGTGTCATCCCATCCCTCCCTATTGCTTCCCGGACCCCGGGGCCGACTGTGAAGGACCCTCACCAAGGGTCTAGAGGGGTTATGTTTTCACACTTGGCCTTCTTTGGTCTTCCCTGTCACCTGTTGGTCCCCTGCAAGCATTTGTGTCTGTGTCTGGTTTAGATTCCTCCTGGGCTGAGTAGAGAGATGGATGAGACAGATCTTTTTAAATTTTCCCACCAGTTGAGGATTAACTGGTCCCATTGAGAAACCACGGCCCAGCTCCGAATCTTCTGGAACCCGATTATACCTTGAATTCTAGAATGGCCCAGCTGGAAGGACCCTTAGAGATAGAGAAGTCCAGTGCTCCCATTTTACAGATGGGGAAATTGAGGCCACGGTCACCCCGTGAATCAAGGGTGGAATATCACCTTCCCTAGATGTGTCTGCTATGGAGTGTCCCCGGACACTGCCTACCTCTGCTTTTCCCAGCCCTCTGTCTTCCCAAGCTAGGAGGTGCTGATGCTAAGTGATGCAAAAAAGCTTTGTCTCTTGGCGTCTATGGCTAAATCTGGGCCTTTAAGAAGAGTTCAGTACACATCTCAGAAAGCCCAGCTAACAACATCTGGTGAGACCATTTAAAAAGGGAACAGGCCTTAAAAGCACACACAATTGCCCTTTTATTTCCCCCCTTGATTCTAAGAGCTACACAGGCTAGTTACAGAACATTTGGAAAATCCAGCAAACTATGAAGAAAATTAAAACGGTGCCTTGCAAGCCCCCTGCCCCTCACAGCGCTCTGGGGTGGCTGCAGTTAACACTTTATTTCATGGCCTCTTGGCTTACACACGTTTTTATGCAATGGAGATCACACCGCATGGGGATTTTACTTTTAAAAACTTCCAACAGTCAGGAGAGTAGGTACCTTTGGGGTGAAGGAGTCGCCTGCGAGGAAGGTGGTGAGATCCTGTGAGGTCTGGGGAGTGGCCACGGGGATAGGCACATAGGTAAAGACGCATCAACCTTGTTTATTTTACTTTGTAAAGTAATAATTGAGGCTTATTGCAAAAGATTGACACAGAGTTATAGAAACCCCCTTACTCCCCACTCCTCCCATGCCCAGAGGGAACCACTGGGGACAGACACTTTTCTATATGACCTTGAGCTCCATACCGGGGTCCCCGCGTCCACCCAGAAGGCCCCTGGGCATCACACAGGGTTCTGTGCCATCCCCCCCCCCCCCCGGGGGCTCCTTCCCTGCTGCCTGGGAGGGGCTGGAGGGCTGCTGACTCTGGCTTGTCTCACCTTCCCCTCTCCAGCTTCACGCTGGCTTCTGGCGAGGAACTGTTAAAGGCCCAGCCTGGCTACACTCACTGGGAAGGAATGGAAACACGTCGCTTAAGTTTCATGGAAATCATTTTGAGGGGCCCACGTCTGGCCAACAGTGTTTGGGTTTCTGCGGTCCCAGGCTGGGCTGCCCAATTGGTTTTGAGGGGAGAGTGGCAAGTTTTCCTTCCTGCAGGCTCCTGGGCTTGTTATCCTCGTCCTTGGACAGCTTATGAACCTCTGGGATGCAGGCCCGTAGCAGGTAAATGCTCTGGCCAACAGCCTGTAGTCCCCTTCACTTGGAACATTCTTGTTTTTTACTGGCTGCCCCTTAAATGGTTACAGTGTGTGGCCAGTGAGCCAATTTGTGAACGCCAAGGGCGTCCCATCTGCGCACTTTGGTCTGCGAGAAGTAAACAACTTCTTCAGGCCCCACTTGAAACACTGCAAGACAGGCAGCTGGGAAGGCCACCCAGAGGGCTGGCGGCTGCTGGGGGCCCCATGACAGGCAAGGCACTGGGGGAAGGGGGAGAGCGCAGACCTGACCGGCCAGGACTGGGCTGGATGCCGGCTCTGTCTTTCCCCGCCTCTCCGTGGTGTTGGACAAGATCAGCTTCAGCTCCTTTATCTGCAAAGTGGGACGGTCCTTCTCTGCTCCAGTCCCATCATGCAGCGAAGCAAGAGAATGTGCGCATAGGGCCTGGTGTCCGGCAGGTGCCTGGAGGCTGCTGCTCTTCTCGGGGTAACGGTAGTGGGTTTGGGCAGGGACCAATAGGGGGACACGTCTTCACACAGAGGCTGGGACTCTAGCTTGGGTGACAGGAAGAGTAAAAATAAAAAACAATCACAATAGATGGTAGTGCCTTTTCCTTTTCATGGGACCCCTGCATCTGCAGGTCCATCATGTGAGCAAGATAGGATAATTCTAGAATCCCCGTTTGTAGATGGGGAAACTGAGGTGTGTCGTGGCCGCGGTGGTTTAGTGCTATTGCCCAAAGGTTGGCATGCAGGCCATGGTGGGGACACAGGCTGTCACAGACTGGAGCTAAATAACACGGGGCCATGTGGTGGGAGACTCGGTCCCTTTAAATTTCCCTCTGATCTTCTGAGGACCCGCAGAGAAAACCCTCCTCTCACAGTAAGATGTGAGCCTTCAGGGGGTGAGCAGGTGTCCTAGAATTTAACTCAGAAAATTTATTTGTTCTCATTGCTTACTTTTTCTTTTAAAAAGAATTTGTTTTGGGGGTGCCTGGGTGGCTCAGTTGGTTTGGTGTCCAACTCAGGTCATGATCTCGCGGCTTATGGGTTCGAGCCCCGCATCAGGCTCTGTGCTGACCGCTCAAGCCTGAAGCCTGCTTCGGATTCTATGTCTCCCTCTCTCTCTGTCCCTCCCCCGCTCATGCTCTGTTCCCCCCTCTCTCTCAAAAATAAATAAACATAAAAAAAAGAATTTATTTTTATAGAACTAGAACAGTAAAGATGGGATATATTTTACGTAATCAATGTGTATTCATTATATAGTTATATAGTACATTGTTTATGTAAATATACACTTACCTAAGGTATATCCTCTAGCTCTGTAGTAAGTATAGACAATAAACACAAATAAAATACTATAAAAACCGCCCAATGCATCATTATGTTTGGAGTTCCATTCTATTTATACCAGTTGATGCTGATTTTTCCATTTAAAGTGGTGACAGCCCTAAAAAATGGCCACAAACATGGCAGTGGTGGCTGTGGTTGAGTGAGCACCTGCTGAGTGCTGGGCCTGGGCAGAGACCCCGTGTGGCCTTCCTCATCGGTCTCGCTCGGCTCTTTAAGGCAGGTACAACCACTGGCTCAGCCTTCCCGATGACGAAGTGGAAGCAGAGTGCTAAGCCCCTTGCCAGCTCCCATAGCCAGGAAGTGGCCGAGCTGGGATTTGAACACGGGCGGGCTGGCCGAATTCTCATCACCAGTATGGGGACATCGAGTTTCCACTTAAAATGCAGTTAGGTACGCTTTTAAACTGTGGGTGCATTTAAAAAAAAAACAAAGCAGGAAATGCTCATAGTACAAATGGTACTTGGATCTGCTAAAATTCATGAAGATGCCGGTGAATGATTAAATTTCCAAAAAACAAGATGAAACAAACCTAGCCCAACACAAGGTGCACACGAGGAAAGAGGCCCAAAGAGGGCAGACACCTACCCCAGGCGGCACAGTGAAGGGGAACCGAGGAAAGCCAGTCCCCGGGAGAGGCTGGGTGGAGTGGGGAGGGCGCATGGCAGGGGAGGGGTGCGACTTACTTGACTTAGTGTGTCTGTGTGTCCACAGATGTCAGACGGGGTCCTCTAACTCTGGGTCCCCGTTCCCACTGCCGTCCTCAGGACTGCATGGCTGGGGGCGGGTAATGATTGGGGTTTTGCCTTGCTTTGGGGGGGAAGAGCATTAGAAGAGGTCACCAGGCCAGGTGAGCCTTTCCCTATTCTGCCAAAGGGAAGGCTCCCCGCCCCCGGCACCTCAGTGTGAAAACAACCTCCCTGGGCACAGGCAGCTCTGACAGGTGCCTGCCTGGAGTACATCAGCCCCATCGCGTTTACCCCATGTCGGTGGCAAGCCCCTCCTTCCTTCAGAGTGGGGTCTGTGGACATTCATCCATTCCTTCTACAAATAGTGTGGGTGCTGGGGACAGAGTGGTGACAGGGACATTTGTCCAAATGCCGTGGGCAGGCGCCCCTGTTTTACAGCCTCCTGGCGTTGGGCTCTTGCTCCGGTAGAACAGCGCTCCTGAGTCCTTGTTCAATCTCCCTGACTCAAGGGGCCTCGTCTGTAGAAAATGACTTTTCTGTCCTAAATCAGCTCCCTTTATGCTGGAATCTTATTTATTCTCATCTTTCCTTACGTCTCTCCATGACAGAGGGACCCACAGTGAGCAGCCAGTCAAGCCAACAAGAATGGCTTCCATTAGGCTCTTGAAGAGTTGAAAACCATCACCCGTGGGTTCTCTTACTATACTTGGTGGGAAACCTCTGGTCTTGTCCAGGCTGTTTTATGGATGGAAAATGTGGTTCGGAGAGGGACATTTGTCTGTCCTTTCACAACATTGATTCAGCCCTTATTTTGGCCCAAGCCCTGTGCCAGGAACGGGAGACCCCGAGGAAGAGAGGCCGATGGCTGCTGTGTATGGTAGTTTCTGTCGCTGCTGTGAGTGGTCACAGACTCGGTTAAAGCAGCGTGAGTGATCGTCTTGCAGTTCTGTAGCTCGGAGGTCCAACACGGGGCTCCCTGGGCTTATATCAAGGTGTGGGCGAGCTGAATTCCTCTCTGGAGACTCCAAAGGAGAATCTGTTCGCTTTTTCCAGCATCTAGGAACAGCCTGTGTCCCTGACTCTTCCTCCATTTTTAAAGCCAGGGATATCACATCTCTCGGGTCCTTCTTTCATCACATTCCCCCGACTCTCACCTCTTCTGTGTCCTCTCCCACTTTGGAGGACCCTTGCGATTGAGTGGGGCCCACCTGGATAACCCAGGGTACTGTTGAGCCCTATTTTAGGGCCAGTTGATTGCTGATGATTATTTTATCTGAATAATGATGATTTTTTATCTGAAGCTTCCATTCCTTTCTGCTTAATGAGGCAACATATTGACAGGTTTTGAAGTTTAGGATGCGGGTGCCTTTGGGGAGCATTATACTGCTTAGCATTCCTGTCGTCAGGGAGGCCAGAGTCCTTGAGGGGGATGACAACCAGTGTGGAAGCTGCCATGACAGGGGGGCCATAGAAGCCCAGGAAAGGGGGACACCTGACTCGGGTGGTGTGGAGGAGGGAAGCCAGAGAAAATGCCGTGGAACGGATAAGGGCTGACCTGAATCTTGGTGGGTGAGAAGGAGTTAACCAGGTGGAGAGGGAGCAGGAGTGGGAGGCATCCCAGAAGGAAGGTACAGCATGTGCAAAGGCCCAGGGGTGAGCAAGAGATTGGACGGCAATGATGAGGGGATGAGACAGAGGCCTGGGTCAGAGCGGGCACGGGGCAACAGGGTAGAGCGGGCAGGTTGGTGAGTCACAGGAGGTGAGACAGGTAGAGGACATGGCTGAGGATTGCGTGTGAGTAGAGGAGCCAGTAGGAGGGGCAGGATGACGAGCAGAGTTCTGGGAGTCTGAGTCGTCCGTGGGGCCATTGCTGAGGTAGGGACATCACGGAGTAGGGTAGGGAGGTATTGAGTTGGGTTTGATGTGTTGATGGTCTGTGCCCGTGGACCTCTAGAGAGGCATCCCAGCTGGTTATGTGAGTCTGGATATAGGAACTCACATAGCAGTTATATTAACTTCTATTAATCAGTTACTGCCACATAACAACCACCCCAGAACTCAGTGGTAAAAAGCAACAATTATTTGTTATCATTCACACACCTGCGTGCTGACGCACCCACATGCTGACTGCAGGCTGGGCTACAGCTGTAGATTGAAGGTCTGCAGGTCTGTCAGATGGTGGGACTTAGAGAAGCTGAGCTCCCCTTTCCTTCTGGCCCTGACCTGAACCTCCCCTCTTATTATCCTCTGCTCTGCCTTGAACCTGTGGATGACATTGAGCAAAGACCTGCAGGAGGTGAGGGAATGAGGATGTCTTGAGGAAGAGTATTCTAGGCAGAGGGAACAGCCGGTGCAAAGGCCCTGGGATGGAATGGTGCCCACGGTGTTAGGGGAACAGGAAAGAAGGCCAATGTGGCTGGAGGGGAGGCTTGAGGGGTGGAGGTAGGAGAGGAGGCCAGAGAATTCGCAGGGGCCTTAGTCATACAGGGCCCAGAAGGTCATGGGAAGTGACCATTACCCTTATTATTGCTGCCACCACCACTTTTCATACTCTCCTGCTATCCCCCACAGGACCCCCCATCCCTGGACACAGCCATTCAGCACGCCCTGGCCTGCCTCTATCCCCCGTTTGAGGCCACGGCGCCCACCATCCTGGGGCAGGTCTTCCGACTCCTGGATTCTGACTTCCAAGGGGATGGGCTGAGCTTCCTCTTGGATTTCCTCATTCCTGCCAAGCGCCTGTGTGAGCAAGTGCGAGAAGCAGCCTGTGTAAGTTGGAAGGGACAGAGGGGCGGGGGGACGAGCTCTCCCAGAACTGCGGGGCTGGAGGTGAGCAGAGTAGGAGGTGGGCTGGTGAACCGAGGACATGGGTGGCTCTCCAGGTAACATCGCTTGCCCGAGGAAGACTTCAGTCAAGCAGGAGGTCCGTTCGACCCTGTGCTCTCTGACATCTAGAAGTCGATCACGTTTATGCTTTTACTAGCAGGGAGGAAGGCATCCTGTGTGATGGGCCCTCGGAGCTTGCCCTGGGGCTGGCATTGTGGGCATCACCAGGCTCCCTTGGCTGACGTGGGTCAGCTTCAGTGAAAATGGAAAATGTTCCAGATCTTTCCTGGAGCCCTTGAAGCCTCAGTACTCACTGTCTTCCCAGGAGACCCAGGTCTCAGGGAGGCCTGTCTAAGGCAAAGTGGAAGGAAAATTGCTTTAGGTATCAGTCTCATGGGCTGCAAGTAACAGATCCTTGCTCAGACCAGGACAAGGTAATCGGCCTCAGCCCCGAGTTCATACACCAATCAAACCCCTTAAGAGGTTTCTGTCTCTTGTCTCTGCTTCTCCTTGCTTGCCAACATCATTCTTTTTTATAATGTTTATTATTTATTTTTGAGAGAGACAGAGAGACAGAGCACAAGCAGGGGAGGGGCAGAGAGAGAGGGAGACAGAATCTGAAGCAAGCTCCAGGCTCTGAGCCATCAGCACAGAGCCCGACATGGGGCTCAAACTCATGAACTGTGAGATCATGACCTGAGCTGAAGTCAGATGCTTAACTGACTGAGCCACCCAGGCGCCCCTTGCCAACATCATTCTTACAGGCTAAGTGTCTCCACAAGGCTGGAGCCCAGGGCAGCCCTGGGATCAAATCTTGTCCTGGAAAGGAGAGAACTTTTCCCCATCAACTGCACATAGAAATGTTACAAGGAAGGATCCTGATTGGCCAGGCTGGGGTTCTATGTCCATCCCTGGACCAATCACTGCAGCCAGAGAAATGGAGCAGCAGGAGTGGCCAGGCTTGAATCATACCCTATGTCTACGGTCAGAGGTGGTGATTGTCTTAACGGTGGGGACAGGCTGTTGGAGACCAAATCCAAGAACTTGTGCACACCTTTCACGGATTGCTCTGCCATTAATGCCCAGTCCCCTGCTGCTCCCGGCTCAAGAATCACCAAGAGGGTCCTAAAAGGTCCTGCTGGCTCTCGTGCATCAGGGGCACGATATATCAGGAGCAAAAAGTAAGAGTGGAGGCTCTGTGCATCATTTCAGTGGTAGAAAGAAATCGAAGGTGGCAGCTCAAAGTTCAGGTTTTGGAGCCAGAACTAGAGATGGTTGGACCAGGAAGGAGACTGAGGTCATTCTTTTCAAGTGCTCAGAAGAGCTCCTGGCACACAGAAACAGCACCGTACATGGTCATGGTTACAGAGGGAAGACTCTCACTGAGCATGTGCTGCCGACTCCCACATATCCACTCAGACACTATTTCATGTATATCCTTTCCCTCCTGCCGCCTTCTCCATGACAAGCATTAGAAACTCCTGCTTCCCTTTTGTGGTCATTAAAACTACGTTTTCACGGTCTCCTTCCCTATTTCTCCCAGGAACAAGGGTCACAACGTTTTAATTTCTCTATTTTTAACTACTGGCGACTTTAATTATAATTATATGTGAATCCCTATCACCTCTAAGCCAGGAGTGGGATTAAGAGTTTGGCTTCAGGAGTCAGGTGCCCCAGGTTCAAATCCAGTCTCCATCACCGTGGAGCTGGGGGACCTGTGTCCCCACTCTGAGCTTCATTTTCCGTGGTGGGAAAGTGGGAATGTTACTAACACAGTCTCTGCCTCCTGGAGAGGACACGCACAGCGTAGCACAGAGCCAGGCAGGCGGGAGGTGCTCAGTAGCTGTTGGCTGTTCCTAGCGCACTCTCTCCTCTCTCCCTTGGAAGTAATGTGCCAACTTCAGTCTGTCCTTGTAACCGCGGCACCCAGAGGCAGCCAGCACCCTCAGAGGAAGTCCAGTGGGGATTAGGGACAGACACAGATGTCTGAGCTCATGCCCCCCCTGAGCCTCAGTTTCCTCATCTGTAAAGAGGACAGTGATGCCTGAACTCCCTGCCTCAACGAGTGAGTGTGAGGTTCAAATACGGTGATCGTGACCATCATCTCTATGGTGCATTGCTGTTTGCAAAATGCTGCCGGATTGTCCTGCCTCATTCAGTGAGGGGGCTGACAGCACATTGTCATCAGCAGGGCGCCAAGTGGAAGGGGTGGAGTAACTCACGGGCCCCAGGGGTTTATGGGTATGAAGTTTCCCCGCAGCGGAATGTACGATGTAACTGACATGAACCGGTGTATCAACTTGGGGCACAAATATGGTCAGTTCCTACCGTTTCCCCCAATTAGTAACCCCAGGAAGCATGTGCTTCGTTCGTGGGAAGTCAGGGTCCTCGTGTGGAAGTCTCCCCCTAACACCTCCACATTACACAAGATTGTCTGGGTTTTACTCAATCCACAGGAATCAGACTCTTCCAAAAGCCAGGTTGAGAGAGAGACCTGTTGTCAGTCTGGCAGGGCTGTTGCTGCCACAAGGTGTCACTGCTAGACACGGGTCCCATACTGCCCAGCGGAGCGGCCCCACCAAGGGGGGTCACTGGGTCCAAAGGGCTCCAGGACGCCCTGCTGTGTCTGCCTCCACAGAGACTCACTGGTGCCTTCTGTTTCAACAAAGCTTTTTTAAAGTTTTGCCTCACCTGCCATGGTGTTACCCAGTAAAGGGAGATAAGTAAGTAAGTAAGTAAGTAAGTAAACCACAAGCCAGGAAATAATAAACATTCAGGCCCAGAATAAAGGAATGATTTTTTTTTCATGGTCATCCAGCAAGTTGGCAGGGTCAGGTTTCCTGGCTTTTTGCTCGGTATTGTTTCAACCTCTCTGTAATGTCTTTACCTAAAATCAGAGCGCTCCATCAGTTAAGCATCTGACTTGGGCTCAGGTCATGATCTCACAGTTCTGGAGTTTGATCAAGGCCCACATCTGGCTCTCTGCTGTCAGTGCAGAGGCTGCTTTGGGTCCTCTGTCCCCATCTCTCTCTGCCCCTACCCTGCTCTCTCTCTCTCTCTCTCTCTCAAACATAAACATTAAAAAATTATTGAATGGTATAAATATAGTGACTATTATTTTATTTTATTTTTCAAATTTTGCTTATTTTAAGGAGAAATGGGGCAGAAATAGAGGGAGAGAGAGAATCCCAAGCAGGCTCTGTGCTGTCAGCACAAAGCCCAACATGGGGCTTGATCTCATAAATCCTGAGATCATGACCTGAGCCAAAATCAAGAGTTGGGCACTTAACTGACTAAGCCACTCAGGCTTTAGCCTGTTTTATTTTATTTTATTTATTTTTAAATGTTTTTATTTATGAGAGAGAGAGAGCGAGAGCGAGAGCAAGAGCGAGAGCGAGAGCGAGAGCGAGAGCGAGAGCGAGAGAGAGAGAGAGAGAGAGAGAGAATGAGTGGGGGAGGGGCAGAGAGAAGGGCGACACAGAATCTGAAGACAGGCTCCAGGCTCCGGAGCTGTCAGCACAGAGCCTGATGCGGGGCTCAAACTCATAAGCCATGAGATCATGACCTGAGCCAAAGTCAGATGCTCAACTGACTGACCCACCCAGGTGCTCCTAGACTGTTTTATTTTTTAATTGAAAATTCCCACAATTTTTCAAGGGTAAATGTCAAAAAGAGGGGAAATTAATGTTGAACATCCATTTAGTAATGTATGCCAGGCATAGTGTTGTGGGTTATTTTTACATATATATCTCTGTACATCTATAGATATCTATCTCTGTCTCTCTCTATATACATACATACATACATACATATATATTACATAATGTAATATATGTAATGAGATTTTATATATATATATATATATATATAATCTCACTAAATCCTCCTACCAACCCAATCATATGATACATGTTGTAATTCCTATTTGCAGATAGAACACTGAGGCTTGAAGCAGTTATGTAATTTGCACAAATTAGTGATTCAGACCTTGGAACCCATGTCCCTCTAGCTCTGAAATGGAGGCTCAGCCTGAGCGGGGTTGAGAGAGGTGTTGAATAGGTGGGGAGAGGGGACTGGGACCCGAGCCAAACAGTCCTGATGGGGAAGGCACCTGCTCATTAGTACCTGCCACTCAGAGTTTTTCTCCCTTGGGCTAGTAGGCTAGCAAGCATTTTCAAGGTCAGGGCCAGGACTCAAGCAAGGCAAGAGAAGGCACCCACTCTCAGGTGTGTGTGACTTGCCAGACCCCGAAATGGGGTCTCCTTAGATGCTGCATCGTAGGCACCTCTCCTGCCCGACCTGCTCGAGGGTCCATCTGGGATAAAGAAGGAAGCAGACCCGAGGGCTGGGGCTGGGTCCTTCAGGCCGGGCTCTCTGACGCCACTCTTGTGTCCACAGGCCCCGTACACACACTGCGTCTTCCTGCATGAGGGCTGGCCCCTGTGCCTGCGGGACGAGGTCGTGGTGCACCTGGCCCCACTCAATCCCCTCTTACTGCGTCAGGGAGACTTCTACCTCCAAGTGGAGCCCCAGGAGGAGCAGTCCGTCTGCATCACGGTCAAGTGCCTCTCCTTGGACCTCCGCACGGTGGACGCAAAGCCTGTTCCTGCATCATCCTACCCCGTACTTTTCACCCAAACGTGGCTGGAGGCCATCAACAGTGACTCTGAGGGCAGTCCCCTGCACAGCTGCCTCGTAGCTTCAGAAGACGGGGTTGCCCCTGTGCCCTGGGCCAAGATAGCCAGTCCAGAGTTCGTGGATGACAGACCCCATGCAGCGAATGTCCTCTCCCCAGCTTGGGCGTCCCTTGAATTAGAGGCCCTTGATTTGAGCAGCCCCCCAGAGCTCCATCAGCCTCGGCCCTCAGGCAGCCAGGTGCTGCTTGCTTGGAGCTTGGCCAAGGGCAAGGGCAGGACATCCAGGAACAAGTACCCAGGACTCATCAAGGTGGAACAAGCCAGGCCTGGGGAGGTGGCCCTTAGGAAGGACGACGTGGCCAGCCAGGACTTAGAGGGAGACTATGTGGCCCTCCTGGAGAGCAGTAGGAAAGTGAAGACGTCCTGTGGGTGTCCCTTGGGGGCTCTGGAGGAACCAGCCAGAACTAAGGAAATCCCTTTCTCTCAAAGGATGCTGCCTTTCTCGGGGGCCTCTGGGGGGCCTTCCTTGGAAAAATGGGCTTGTGAGAAGCCGGCAAGCTCAGAAGAGGAGCCCTGCAGGTTGGGCTTGAGGAGAGAGGTCAACTATACTTTTAACTCACCTGCTCGTGACTCAGAACACCAGCCCCAGGAGCCCTACGTCAACATCCTTGAGAAGCCACTGCCCTGTGCCTCTGGCCTTGAGGCAGGGGGTTCCGAGGACCCAGCTTCCTCCAAGATGCAGGAACCTCTGGGAAACCCAGAAAATATGGTTCAACTCAGGCCTGAACCAAAACGAGCATCCTCCCTGCACCTGTGCTCAGCTTCCCCACCTGCTGCTCCCGGCCCTGAAACCAAGATGGAAGAGAGGGCCAAGCAGGGGCACAGGAGGCTTCCCGAGCCTGAGACTGGCCCCCGTCAGAGCACCTCCTCTTCCAGATCCCCTGCTCCTGGGCTCAGAGTCTCCGTCTTGAAAGGGCAGAGGCAAGCTTCGGGGCCCCCAGAGAAAGCCTCCCTCCGGCACGACAGGCCCTGGAAAGTCTTGCGTTTGCTCTCCTCTCCCAAACCCAACCGATCCAAGTGCTTGGGGAAAGGTAAGGTGCCCGCTCACTAAGCTGAGCAGGGGTGCTGGATGTGACCAGGTGACAGGATGGCACAGGTTGCCAGGGACAGAGACCCCTGGGAACTGGCTCAGTCTCAGGGATTTAGTGCACAGGTGGCATGTCAAGAGGCTTGAAGTGTCACGGGTCTGGAACTAGGTTGTGTTGAGACGGCCTGGGTCCACACACTGGGTGGGTGAGCTTAGTCAAGGACTCCTTCTCAGTGCAGTGGGGGCCTCACCTGCTTCCCAGAGTCGTTTTGAGGTTCAAAGACACACCAGAAGCAAGGAGCTTAGCACAACGCCCACCACACAGTAGGAGATCAATAGCCAGAAGCTGTTACTATCAGTCAGAAGGTGCAAGAGAAGACATTTCCTCTGGGAAAATCCATCTTCTGCTTAATACCCTTTTCCTTGTTGTTGTTTTTCTTCCCCAGCTGGAACAACTCAGACCAAAACATCTGGTCCAGCTGCTGACTCAGGCCCACCAACTGGGGAAAAGGCCGGCTTCCCAGAAGTCATTCCAGAAACAGACCCCCCTCTGGATGAGGACACCCCAGGGCCTGAGCCTGGGATTGAGGCTCTGAGTGTGGAAATCCTCCAGTCGAGGATAGCATGCCTGCCAGGTCTGGGGGATCACAGGGCAGCTGGGGGTGAAGGGGAGGGTGCTGGTGGTGGGTGGGGGTGGGGGTAGGGTGACCTCTGAGCATCCTGATGCTGGTGGGTGTAGAGGAGACAGGGAAAGTCCTAGAGGCTTGTGTTCTGGACTAAGTGTCTCTGAGACTCAGGCTCTTCATTTTTCCTGTGAAGGAGCCAGATTCTATGAAAGCAATGTATAGATATCCATCCATTTATTAATCCATCCATCCATCCATCTAGTCATCCATCCATCTATCCATCCATCCATTCATCCATCATCCATTCATTTATCATCCATCCATCCATCCATCCATCTAGTCATCCATCCATCCATCCATCCATCCATTCATCCATCATCCATTCATTCATCATCCATTCATTCATCATCCATCCATCCATCCATCCATCCATCCATCCATCCATCCTACCTTCAGTGAGGCAGCCAAGTGTCTTAGGTCAGTGCCCTAGAAGCAGGGCCTGAGACAGAGCTCCTTGGGACAGTGATTTGTTGAAGGTTGCTCTCAGGATAAGGGGAGTGAGGGAAGCAGGACAGGGCATGGGGGAGCTAAGCAAGGATGCACCTGACTGTGTGAGGAGCTCGGGAGCATCAATTTCACCACAGAACTGGTCCTGTTTTTAGGTGTAGGGGGTCTTTTGTTTGCTTGGGTCTGTTGGTCATCAGCCCAGGCTGGTCCTGGGATGGGGATGCAGGGTGAGCCCATGATCCAGTTCGGTTGAGGGCAGTTCTCTGGAGAAGGGAACATCTGTGTGCCAATACGGCCCGCCAGCAGCCTCTGGGGGTGGGTACTCGGTCTGACAAAGGGATCTGAGCGGGGTGTCACCAGCATCCAGTACAGAGGGTGTTCTCACTCCTGTTTAGTATTTATTCATCTTTGCAATAAATATTTCTTTAGTACTTACTATGTGCAGCCCGGCTCCAGGCTTAGCACTGGGGACTCAGCAGGGAACAAGTCTGACATGTGCTCTGCTCTCAAGAAGACTATACTCTAGTAGTAGAGAAAATGCAACAGGTTTTTACAACAGGTTATTACAATCCAGTGTAAACTCATTGCAGCTGTGGGGCCATACAGGGCTCTGTGGGGGGACAGACGGGCACCCTGGCCCAGGCTTGGGTGGAGGAGAGGTCAGGGAGAAAGGAGGAGGCAATATGGAGCTCAGTCCTATAGAATGAATAGGCGACCCACTGGGACCTACTGTCTTGAAATTCGATTTTACTTTATAGACGTCTATATCTCTGCAGGATCCTGGACGCTGCTCTGTCTTTTCAAAGCTCCTCGGGGAGCACTGTCTATCTCCTTCCTGGTCATCTTTGTTGAGGCTCATGCTGTTTTTTCCCCATATTAATTGTGCACAAAGGATTTCACAATCCTTTTAGGGCCATCGCGTTCCAAGTGCTCAGATTTTATCCATCGAAGGGCCCTGCTCTGGGAGGCAGGACACCATTCTAATTTCAGTGGTTTTTTTTTAAATGTTTAAATGTTTATTTATTTTTGAGAGACAGAACATGAGTTGGGGAGGGGCAGAGAGAGAGGGAGACACAGAATCTGAAGCAGGCTCCAGGCTCTGAGCGGTCAGCACAGATCCCGACATGGGGCTTGAACTCAGGAACTGAGAGATCATGACCTGAGCTGAAGTTGGACGCTCAACTGACCGAGCCACCCAGGAACCCCCCTAATTTCAGTTCTCTCAGCTTCCTGTGTGACCTTGGAGGAGTCGCTTGCCCTCTCTGAGCCTCAGGCTCCTCCTATGTAAAAGGAGAAGAAGCAGACAGGACTTGGCTCACTGTCCCTCTTTCCACAATGACTCTTGTTGTAATTTTGGACTTGGAACATACACTTATGGCTCTCAAGTGCCTGGAGCAGGTCTGGTGCATAGTTGGTGCTCAAAAAGAATATGCTGAATGGTTTAATATTCTCCATGTCGATGCTCCTTGCATTTCCTCCTTGACCTCTTGGTCTTCAGTGATCTTGCCCTCATCCCCCAGCTACCCCTGCCACAGCCACCTCTATAATTACACCACACTGCCCCTCCTCCCCACTCTGCCACCAGCCCAATTTCAATCCTCTTTCAGTCCCCCAGGCCCTCAATCCATTGGTCCGACCACCTTCTCCTTGTCCCTCTCACCTCTGCCACATGCTCACTCCTTCGCACCTTAGATCCCAGGCTCCTCATTACAATCTCTGCCTTTCTCTCACAGGCCCCTAGACTCTCCCTCTCACCTTTTACCTTCCCTGGATAAATAAATCCCTGCCTCCATTAAGGCTAGCTCCCTGCCTGACCCCCACCCGCACCCTCATAGCTGGACAAAGCCAGGGGTCCACACAACTGTGCTGACAGGTGGCCCATCAGACTCGTGACTGCTGACCCTCCACGGGGTCCCGTGGGGCTGTGGATCTCATCACTTCCCGAGTCCGAAGTGAATTTCCCCCACCGGCCTCATCGATGACTTTGCACTCCACTTCTCTGTCCTTCACCACTGCCTCCCTCAGCCTTCCGCTCAGCTCAGGACCTTCCTTCTTCCCGAAGGAGCCTACTAACTCCTGCTGCCCTGTGTGGCCACCCTCTGGCGTCGACACAGCCAGCGTTCTAGAACAGGTGAGCCCTCGCCGGTGCTCTGCACGGCTCACCTACTCAGAGATATCCCTCCAGCAAGGTTCTCCTCTCCTCCCCCATGTTCGCCTTTCTCTTCTCTCTCGGACCAGTCCCACCGGCACACGACGTGCTGGTTCATTAGCCATCTGTCTTCCCACCTCTCTCAGACTGCCCGAGGCCGGGAAAGATGTGCGCGGTTCAGGATCGCGTGATTAGGTTAGAAGATGCCACCTCTGTGATCAGGCTAGTCTTCCAACTGGAGGTCTTGCTTTAATCGTATCTGCAAAGTCCCTTTGCCAGGTAAACTGGCATACTCATGGGCAGTGGGATTAGGGCATGGGCATGTTTGGAACCACAACCATGCCTACCATGGGCACCAGGCCTTTGGAGAGGGCTTCTCAGAGTTGTCATCGAGGAACCCTGAATGCAGAAGAAAGTGAACAGGGTCCCAGGGGTTGAGACCTCACCCCCAGCTCTCAGTTGCTCTGTGCATATCTTTGAAATCTTTTCAAGTTTTCTGTCCATTGTGTGTTCTGCTTAAGAATATATTCATATGTATTTCAGTATACTAAAAATGCTCTAAATTGCTTGCCAATTGAATCACGTACCATTTCCCCCGTAACTGGGAGTGAATAATGCAGCAGAAAGGTGCAACAGTTTTTTTAAAGATTTTTTTAACGTTTATTTATTTTTAAGAGAGAGAGAGAGGGAATGAGCAGGAGAGGGCCAGAAAGGGGGAGACAGAGGATCTGAAGCAAGCTCTGAACTGTTCATGAACCATAAGATTATGACCTGAGCAGAAATCAAGAGTTGAATGCTTAACCGACTGAGCCACCCAGGTGTTTTTTTTTTAATTGAGAGAGAGAGAGAGAGAGAGAGAGAGAGAGAGAGAGAGAGAGAGCAAGCAGGAAAGGAGCAGAGTGAGAGGGAAGGAGGGAGAGAATTGTACGCAGGCTCCATGGTCAGTATGGAGCCCAATGAAGGGCTCGATCCCACAGCCGTGAGATCATGACCTGAGCCAAAATCAAGGGTCGGACACCCAACCAGCTGAGCCACCCAGGTGCCCCACAACAGGTTTTTGGTGGCTTTCGGTGCCCCCCACCTTCCACCTTGCTGTCCCTATTTCCACCTGAGATTCGGAACCCAATGTGAACAGCACAGCTCTGAGCCAGGGCCCAACGCGCTAAAGGCATCTGGGGGCAGGAGGGCCTCCCAGCTGAAGGCACATCAGGGGGACAGCAAATCAGGGGGGAGCTGCCCAGGGCTCCAGGGGCCTCAGCCAGCCTCTGCGTGCTCAGCTAGCTCTGGTGAGATGTGCAAGGCCCGTTCCAGGCGGGGCCTTGTGGGGAAGCCGCCACATGAAAGACAGCATGCCTCAGTGTGTAATGTTCTAAGTACTAGAACCCTGTTCCTCAAAGTGTGGCCTAGGGACCAGTATGCTGGCATCACCTTGGAGCTAGGGAGAGCTGCAGACTCCAGGCCTGGTGAGTCAGGATCTGCATTCTAGCAGGATCCTTAGGCACTTGGGAATTTGAGAGGCACAACTGTAATCATTTGTCAGGCACAGGCATTGGTTATTTGTTCCAATTCTGTGCAGAGTGCTGGGATACAATGAGTTTGAACTCGTGTACGCTGGAGTCTTGCAGGATCTAATAAAGGGCTGCATTTGCTGTAGGAAGCTGGGGTGGGAGAAGGGCTTCCATAGAGAGCAAGGGGGAGGTCTTCCTGGAGGAGGTGGCATCTAAACTGGGCTTGGAAAGATGAGGAGGGTTTCACCAGGATGGAAGAAGGAGGGGAGGGAATCCCTTGGCATGGACAAAGGTCGGGGAGGTGGGAACGGATCAGACCAGTTTAGGCAACGACAGATGACCCGTTCAGGCAGGGCCACAGGTGACGAGGGGTGACCCAGTGCATTAGTTGCTAGGGCTGTCATAACAGAGTGCCACAGACTGGGAGGCTCAAACAGTAGCAATCCATTTCCCACAGTTCTGAAGGCTGGGAGTCCAAGATCAGGTGTCATGTGCATTGGCTTCTTTTGAGACCTCTCTCCCTGGCTTGTAGGTATCTTCTTTATCTTCACGTGGTCTTCTCTCTGTGTGTCTCTGTGTGTCATTTCCTTTTCTTTTTAAACATTTTTTAATGTTTATTTATTTTTGAGAGAGAGAGAGACAGACTGCAAGTGGGGGAAGGACAGAGAGCAAGGGAGACAAAGAACCTGAAGCGGGCTCCAGGCTCTGAGCTGTCAGCACAGAGCCCGACATGGGGCTCAAACTCATGAACTGTAGGATCACGACGTGAGCTGCAGTCAGAAGCTTAACTGACTGAGCCACCCAGGCGCCCCCACATTTCCTGTTCTCATAAGGACACGAGTCAGACTGGATTAGGGTCCACCCCAGTGACCTCATTTCAACTGCATCACCTCTTTAAAGACCGTCTCTCTAACTGCAGTCATATTCTGAGGTCCCCGGGGATTAGGACTTCAACAAAGGAACCAGGGGGTGCATGGGGAGGGCATAATATAGCCCATAATACAAAGTACATGAAATGAGCCCAGAAGAGTGTGCAGACCCGGGGGAGACATCAGTGCCAGGGTGAGAAGCTGGCACAGTTTCTCGGAGGCCATGAGGAGCCACGGAGGATTTAGAGTAGGGGACGCATACCCCCCCACCCCCCCACCCCCCCAACCCGAGCCGCTCCCGAGCTCCCGTGATGGGTCTGTAGCAGACAAGAGCTCATCTTGCTGTGGGGTCAAGGGCTGGACCCAGCACGACCCCCAGCCTCCCGGCCAGTTAGGGACCTGACTCTGCGGGAGGCCGGGAAGCCGCTCCCCTCTCCAGGCCACTGTTTCCTTGTCAGTAAAATGGGCCCAGGGACATGATGCAACACTTCCCGACCCAGCGGCCCCAGTGAGCACAAGAGCATTTCAGAGGGACATGGGCAGACATCTCTGACTTTGCAGCTTATGCTGTTTCCTCATGGTTTAATCATCTCATGTATTTTGACTTTCTATTATGAAAAATTTCAAACATACAAAAAAACAGAGACTGTGGTATAATGCACACCCATGTACCCATTACTCAGATTTAAGAAGTCTTAACACTTCGGTGTGAATGAGAGATCTTCATATTTTATCCCCAAATACTTAAGCAGGCTCCCCTCACCCAGAAGTGTATTTCCCCTAATAACAGCAATACCATCAGCACTTCTAACAAAACGGAGTGTAATTTCCAATGCTATTCAACACCTAGTTCATATTCAGATTTCCCATATTGTCCCCAACAAAATGTTTTTCCTTTTGAAATTTATGAATGAATATTAGGAAAACAATCAAACCCATGATATTGAGAGGATATGAAGTTACACACACACACACACACACACACACACACACAAATACACAGATGTAGATCCTTTAAACTTTTTAAATTACGTCAAATTTTCAAGCATAGGTGAAGGAAAGAATGTTCCAGAAGTCGGCACCTCTGTTAAGGCAGCACCTGGGACGGTGGTTAAGTCTGTGTCTGAGACTTCACGAGCCATAAAGGGTCTTACACACTTACCCACTGCAGAGGGTCGCGCCCGCACGGAGTGGGCGGGGCTCTGAGCCGAGGGTGTGAGACAGGCCCAGTTTCCAGAGGCCTGGGCCTCTCTTCTTCCCACTGCCCTCTGCCCTTGCCCAGTGCAGCCGGCTGTGCTGACTCCCTGGGCCCCAGACTCCCAACCCCCGTGGGGAGAGTGGGTCACACAGCCTGATTCCTGGAACAGGAAATAGTCTGTGGACGACCCCGGGGTAAAAGTCTGCGGGAGCAAACAGTGAGCTGGCGGCCGCGGGCTGCACACCAAGCAGGCAGGGGACAGAGATGAGGACAGAGATGACAATCCTTATAACAACTGTGGTCACGGAGCCCTCGGCTGGACGGGCCTCTCAGGAGCTGTCTCCGCTAGTCCTCGAAATCACCTGTCAGCTCAGTGTTCCACTCTCCCCATTTGACAGATGAGGAAACAGGCTCAGAGGCCCATTGGCTGGCCCAAGGACACACAGTGAGTCCTGCAGAGCTGAGACTTGAACCCATCACGCGGCAGCAGAGTCTGTTCCATGTGCTGAGCCTCCCAGGATGCCCTGGGGAAGGCGGTGAGGCCAAGTCTGCAGGGAGGAGGCATATTCAGGGACAGCTTTTCTGAGGCAGTGGCTTTCGAGGCGGGTCTTAAAGGCTGATTAAGAGTTCAGAGTTCACGGGACATGAAAGGGCACCGCAGGTGGAGACACCCGGAGGTCACAGAGCAGATTCCTGGATTCTCGCTGCTCACATGTGTCCTCTCTCCTCCAGGTGGTCAGGACAGGGCTGGCAGGCGCCTGCTTCTGGTGTCAACAGCTGAGGGGACCTGGGAGGCACCGTGGTGCACCATCTCTGAAGTCACCAAGCTGTTTTCCTACCTGTGCACCGTCCCCAGGTAAGTGGCCAGGCCTGCTGGTGGCTCTGTCTCCCTTCCATTTCTTGGCCCAGAGCCCAGGACCAGGGACTGAACGGAGAGGCACCGGGTCCTTCTGTTCCCAGAGCCAGTTCCAAGCCAGATGCTGGGGGAGAAAAGCAGGACGGACTTAGTCCCTGCTGTCAGGGGGCTCCCAGGTAGATGGGGGAGGGGCAGATGGCGTGCAGGAAGCAGGGCGTGGACAAGAAGCTCTCTGGGTGTCGGTGTAGTGAAGAAGACAGACGGTGTGGTAGATCAGTGGTGCACAAACCCGAGCATACATCAGAGTCACCCCGAGCGCTGTTAAAACAGATCCCTGGGTCACACCCCAAGTTTCTGACCCACGACGTCTTGGGCCTGAGAACTTGCTTCTCTAACAAATGTCCTCATGCTATGACGCTGCTCAGCTGGGACACAGTTTGAGAACCATGGCTGTAGAATGGGAAGGGTGGGTGACTAAGTTCAACTGGGAATTGCTCAAGACTGTGGCCGTAGACCCCAACCCAACCTAGAGGTTGTGCAGCTAGGGGTCAGGGGTGGAGGGACTCATGGAACCCTTTGGAGCCTTCTCTGTGGTCTATCTCAATGGGAGCTATCACTGCCACCTGCTGGCCATTGAGATTTTTCTTCCTCCTCTCCAAAGCAGTGTGGCTTTCCTGGCCTAAGGGGGAGATGAGGCCCCTATTCTGTGCTGAGAAGTGGCCAGTGTTAAAACAGATTTGTTAACAAATCGAGAGTCCTGGAATCTTTGACCTTGGGGCGGTGACCTCCTCCCATGAGGCTCACCTGACAAAAAGGGACGACCAAGTGGACTCTGATGACCCATGTAAACTGTGGAGGACTGGGCCCAGCTTCGCACTGGGCCCTGCCCACAGGGCCCACCAGGCTAGTGGCAAGGTGGGTATGGAAACACACCGCTCTCCCAGCGAGAACACGGCCAGAGGCAGGTGAGGTGTGGGACAAGAATGCAGAGACCTCACCTCCACAAGCCTCTTCTCCCTGCCTGCTATGTTGCTGCTCTGAGCCTCAGTTTCCCTTTTAGGGTAATAGCAACAGAAAACATTTATATTGGTCTTGCTCTGCAGTAGTCACTGTGTCCCTTGCACTGATGAATCCATTGGTCCTCACCGTAGCCCCACGGGGCCAGAACTGTCATTAGTCCCATTTACAGAGGGGGAAATTGGCTCCTAGAAGATGAAACAACCTGCCCGGGTGACCGGATACTGTGTCACGCTGGCGACCTCTGGTTTTATCTATGAGCTGGCTGGGCATCAGGCTTGAAGGCACTGGGGGTTATATTTCCAACCTGCCTGGCCATCAGGACAGCCAAGGGCACTTGGAACCACGCAGCCTCCCTGCGCCACCCTGTACGTGTGGGCCAGATGTCTAGGGGCACGGGGGAGGGGCGGGGGTGAGGAACCGATATTTTAACAAGTTCTGACAATTGAGTCAGTTTGGGAAATCCTAAGGCAATCACTGAAAAGTACAGAGTGTACCAGTGACGGTGTTTGGGCTGCAAGTAACAAATTCCAATTCAAAATGTCTTTACTCATAAAGACATTTATCTTTCTTGGTCTCTGCTTTAGTAAGAGCCTCTGAAAGGAGAGCCTCTCCCAGAAGTCCCCTAGGAAACGTTTCCTCACGTCTCATTGGACAGAAACATGTCACATGACCCCTACTTAAAGCAACCATTGGCCAGAGAAATTGACGCACTACTCTTGGCCTCAACTAATCAGAAACCAGCGCCTGGGGGACCTGTTCTATGGAGGGAATGGGATTCTTGAACCCAGGCAGAATTCTGCCCATGGGAAGGGGTGGGTGAAGGCTGGGCAACTCACCCAAGGCACTGGGATGGTGGCTTACAGCTTATGACTGTTAGGGTGTGAGAGAGGGCTGTGTGAGGTATTGTGGGAACACCAAAGAAGAAGTAGTGGACTCTGCCTGGAGAAAGATCACAGAGGGCTTCCTGGAGTGGGATGGCCATGGACAGTTGGCCTTGCAAGATCAAGAGTTCACCAATAAATCAAGCTTCTGGCAGCCAGCCCCCAACCCTTTCCAGTAGGTCCATCCCCCTAGAAAGTTCTGTCCATCCAGCAAGACTGCCAATGCTGATTCCCACCCACAGGCCTGAAGATAAAACCAAGGGGCTGGCAGTTGTGATTGATGCCCGGAAACAGCCTCCACACCCTGGTCTGGTCAGTGCCCTGCAGGCCACCCAGGTGAGTGGGAGGCGGACAGCCTCAGCCTGGCAAGGAGCTTGGGAGCTCCAGGGGACTTGTGACGTTCATGGGTCCCAGGGGGCTCGGAGCTGGAACCCGAAGCCCCAGGCAGCAACTCTTAGCTGCAGATACAGAAGTCCCAGTCTTGAAGACAGAGTGGGATCATGGGTTCATGTGACTTGATAATCCAGAAGTTACATGGCTAGAGTCAGCGGCTCAAGTACTGTCCCTGAGGCCTGGTTCCTCTCTCCATTTCTGGCCGAGTTCTCCTGTGTGGACGCTATTCGAAGCCTGGCTCCCTGCCTAGTAGCAGTTTGGCTCTCACTTCCCGTGGTCTTTCATTGAAGTGCAGTAGGAAAGAGTGAGAGATTTGCTTCCCAGAGGTTCCTTTCTGTCTCCTTAGCTCAGGTGTTCATCCACCAACCAATCTCTGTGTTACACTGATGGGTTTAGACCTAGGTCCCATGAGCCTCATGAGCGGAGGAGGGAGGAAGGGGTTCCTAAGTTGCTAGTCTAGGCAGCAGAGGAAGCGGAAGGTTGGCACACACTTACCTTATGGTCTGATCCCCATCTCTTCCTTCTCCTCCTCACTTTATAGAGGGGGAAACTGAGGCTCAGAGGGGACCAGTCACCTAGCAAGCTTGCAACACAACTTGGACATGGTGCTCTAATAACTTCCAATGACTCACCTTCCAAACACACCGAATAAATGTCCAAACCAAGCCCCCCCGCTCAGCCCCCAGCTGTTTGCCTGAATCTTAGTGGGGGGCTCAGTGAAGGTCTAGGCAGAGCACCTCTGAAATGGTTCTCTCTGGCAGGCTCTGGCCCCAGCCTCCATCCGCGCTGTGTTCTACCTCGGAGACAAGGAGGCCGCTCTCCAGCCCGAAACGTTACCTGGCGTCCAGGTGAGGGGGAGGCTGAGCTGAGCTGGGGCCCAGAATTCACCAGCCGGGAACTGCCTAGAATAACCCAGGGGAGGTCAGCAAATACAAGGCTGGGTGGTGCAACTCCCAGCCCTGCCTCCGGGGCAAGTGTGGCCAAATCCATCATATAGTGATCTCTCTCTCTCTCTCTGGCAACCCCAGCAGCTCCTGCTGGGCTCTACCACGTGACCAAGAGGTGTCTGTGGCATGAAACCTATTTTTAAAGTTTCAGCTCCTCAGCCCCTCCCTCCTTTTAAGATGGGGAACCTGAGGCCCAAGGCCACACAGTAAGCCAGAGGCAGAGATGTCTTTTCCATATTGCAGCCTTGATCTTCCTGCGTTTCTCTCCCTAGTCTCTCTCATCATCTCCAGCTCGGAGCCTGAGATGATTCGGGACCTTACAGGAAGGAGCCATGCAGTTTTCTTTCATTAGTGCCCTGTACCGTAGTCGTGAGCTTGGGCACCCTGCCCTGCTTCAGGAAATGATTTTAAGGGACTCCTTTCTCCTCCTCATTGATAAAGAGTCACATTGTGAGCTAGAGATGTGCTTTTCAAGCATTTATGTGGCAATGAACCCCTTACAGACCTTGTCAAAGTGCAGGTTGTAATGAAGTAGCTCTGGATGGGGCCTGGGATTCTGCACCTCTAACATGCTCCTAGGGATGCTGAGGCTGCTGGTCCGTGGACCACACTTTGAGTACCAAGGATAACAGATGGGTCCACAAAACCAGAATCTGCCCAATCCCAAGCTTAGGCATCTGGAGGTGTTCCTACCGTCAACCTCCGACTTCACCGCCCCGGAGAAGCAGGCACCTTGTCCCTCCTCTGGGTCTTAGAGGATACGGTCAGGATTTGGTGACCTTTCTCATCAGCCCCAAGAGGGAGACAGCACCTTGGTGGGTACAGTACAAGGACGACAAGGAAGTTACATGACCAGGGTCAGCTTCAATCAATTTGTGTGATTGCCTGGAGAGCTGTGCTGGGAAAGAGCCCAGCCTAGAGGGAGTCAGTGCGGTGACTGATTAATGATGTCTGCCTTGGGCACAGTCTAGGAAAGGGGTAGGATGGGTGCTGTTTGTTTGCCTCTTCTTAGCTGGGATCTCATTCTGAATTTTGATTTGTCAGACTCTCCAGAGAAGATCCTTGCCCAGAAAGCAACTATAGAGCCAGGGCCAGCCTTACCTGTGGCAGACGGAGTGGTGTTGGGGCAAGGACCTGGCAGGCCCTTCTCAAACGTATGTCCCCACGCTGAGTCCCCTGGTCATCCTGACTGCCTTCTTTTGTCTGCAGGTAGAAGTGGTGACCTCACTGGGAGCTCTCCACCGCCACGTGGACCCCAGCCAGCTGCCCGCAGCCCTGGGAGGCCCCTTCCCCTACTGCCACAGCGAGTGGGTGCAATTTTTCCAGGTGTCTACCATCGGGCAGCCTTACCACTCACCCTGACTCCTTCTCTTCCTCCCTTCACTATCCTGCCCCGTGGATCTAGGGACCCTGTCAGGCCCAGAAACAGTCATTCACCACACATTTATAATGAGGGTACAGAGCCCAGTGATGAAGAGCTCAGGCTCTGCGCCCAGACTCTCAGGGTTCCAATGCCAGCTCTGCTGTGTGACCTTGGGGAAGTTATGTTCCTCTCTGAGCCCTTTTCCCCCACTACAAAATGGAAGTAATGCAGGACCTCTCGAGGGGGCTGTTGTGAGGTTTCATTGAGTTAATATGGGTAAAGAGCCCAGAAGGGTGTCAGGCACATGCTAAGAGCGGGGTCCACGATAACAGAAAATAAAATGGGACAGACGTTTGTTACATGGACCCACACAACTCGGAGAGCTCCGGGTCTGGTGGGGGAGGCAGACTCGTTCCCTCCCGAAAGAAGGAGGAAACAAGGAAACGTCTAGGGCTGCACTCCTTCCTCCTATGATCACAGGCTCCTCTCCACACGACCCTGGAGGGGCCATTTCATGCCCCGTTTAGTGCCCAGGGTACACGGGGCTGACTTGCGCAATAACAGGAAAGATGCCAGGCTTCAATCACACGGAAACCAGTGCCCATAAATGCTGCCCAGGCCTTCTCCCTAGACCATCGCTGCTCACCTTGGCCCCAGTCACATTAGGAATTGGCTACTTCTTTTTTGTTGTTGTTGGGAGCGACCCTGCGTGCTGCAGCAGGTTAGCGCTGTCCCCAGCCACCACCCACTCTGACAGGAGCCCCTCACCAATGATGACAACCGAAAACATCTCCAGACATCGCCTGATGTCCCCTGGGGATCAATATCACCCTCCAGTGAGAACTGCACGTCTAACTAACAATCCCATGCGGTGGTTTGTTTATTTGTTTTTGGCTCTGGTGCTCTCCTGTTTTTCATGTGCTTGATTTTGGACAGGCAGTATGTAAAAAATTCAAATGGCTCTAAAGGGTATATATTGAATGATCTCCTTTCCTACTCATCCCACAGGCCCCAGTTCCCCTCTAATGAATACAGTGGCCTTTAAAATGTATTTTCACTTTAAAATCTTCCCTTTAAAATCTAACCTGTAGACCTAGAATAGAAAACTGGTAATGATGTTGGCTAATATGGTACACCAAGTGGCTCCCATAAATGCACCGATTTCACCCTCATGCAAGCCTCTAAGGTAGGAACGACTGCGATCCCATTTTATAGAGGAGGAAGTAGAGGCACAGAGAGGTTAGGCAACTTGCCCAAGGGCTCACAGCTCGCCGGTGGTGGGGCTGGGCTGAGGTGGGACCCAGCAGAAGACATCTCCTAACTCTGCCCTCCCACACCTGCTCCTTCCCCTACCCCTTCCCCAAGTTATCCCCTTAGGGCCTTCTTTCTTCTCCTTCTTTCATTCCTGGCACCAGTGCTTCTCAAAGTGTGGTCCCTGGACCAGCAGCCTCAGCATCACTTGGGACCTTGTCAGAGACGCACATTCTCGGGCTCCACCCAAAAGGAATGAAATCGGGGGCTCGGGAGTGGCGCTCAGCAGTCCGGATTCTTTCCAGATCTCCAGGTGATTCTGATGCAGCTGAAGTTTGAGAACCACGGCCTAACACCCGCCCCATGTTCTCCTGGCATGGGCAGGCGCGCCCCCCTCACTGGCGTGGGGCTGACACCCGCACTCTGGCTTTCCATCATGCAGAAGCTGGACCCTTTCCTTGCTGACCTGCACCAGGTTTCCTCCTTGCTAAAGGCTTCCATCCAGCAGTTTGAGAAGAGTGACCCTCCTGGAGGGGTGCAGGTGAGCCAGGAGCATGGGGTGGGAAGCCTCACTATACCCCAGAGTCCATGGGCCGAGGGCTCAGTGAGGGGGACAGCCAGGGTGGGTGTCAACATCCCGTTTTTTATCCACTCGTTTGACTAAGATTTACTGGATGCTCACGATGTGTCATATCCTGGAGACCCGGCCTGGGACACACTGACTTTTCCCTGCCCTCAGGACTTAGGGTGCAGAGGGCACAGTAGTCATTGAAATAATAAACAAAAAGTGAGTGTGTAGTTACAGATGGTGCCAAATGCCATGAAAATAAGATTGAGAACAATGAGGAAGGAAGGAAGGCCTCCCTAAAGAGATGGCATTTAAATAGAGGATGAGAAGGAGCCGGCCATGGGAACAGGAGGGGCACTGCTCCGGGTGGAGGGCAACGATGTGCCAAGGAGCCGAGGTGGGATTGTGCTGGTATGTTCAAGAATAGCATGGCGGCCAGTGTAGAACAGTGACAGGAGCAGGGCAAGAGAAGAGAAGGACTAGGAGAGAAGAAGCCAGCGGAGGCTGTATCAGGCAGTTGGGTTGGGATTCGACTCTAAGCCAGCAGGGAAGCCCATGGAGAATTTTTAGCAGCAGGGTGAATAGGTTGACGCTTTGAGATCCTACCAGCTGCCATGTGGGGAACAGACTGCAGGGGGAGCCAGAGAGCAGCAGGGAGACCGGGAAAGAGGCCGAGATGAGTGAGGCTGCCATGGTGACAAGA
This sequence comes from Suricata suricatta, assembly GCF_006229205.1. Classification (NCBI taxonomy): domain Eukaryota; kingdom Metazoa; phylum Chordata; class Mammalia; order Carnivora; family Herpestidae; genus Suricata; species Suricata suricatta. Next base: position 85,913,074 of record NC_043711.1, on the reverse strand, counting down.
GGAGGCCTGACTGGAGGAGACGTTTTAGAGATGGAAAGGGTAGACTGTGCAGGACCTTGAATGCCAAACTGGGGGTGTCAGCCATGATCGGGGTGTGGGGAGCCCTGGAAGGCTGTAGAAGGAGAGTGGGGATTGGGCTTCAGGCCGCCTCCCTGCCCCGGCAGGAAGCCTCCAGGTGTCTGAGCAAGTCCAAAGAGCTGATGGAGACGGTGCTGAGGGACCGAGGCCTGCTGGGCCTCCAGCGGGAAGGGGGAGCCACTCTGGCCTGGCTACAGCAGGAAGCTGGGAGGCTGGACTTCAACCCTGATGTCAGGTATGAACAGCCCGGATTTTCCTCCCCAACCTTTGTCCACTGACCTGGGAGCTTGGAGCTGGGAACACATAGCATGGGCCCTAAGGGTGCCTAGCATTTGCAGGGTCCAGATCCTGGGCCGAGGCTCTGGTAAGGTCCCTGCCCCTTCTCTGACGTCCCCCCTTCAGCCCCAATCATCTTCAGCCCAAAGTGGGCATCAGAGGACAGCCCTGCTCATTTCTAGTCCCCCGCAAGCACTTTCTCTGACTTTCTAAGACATTGGGCTGAATCCCTTCCAGGGTCCGTCTCGTTTATTCCTCAAAAGAGCCTCGTGAGCGCCCCATCGTCCTCATTTCGCTGATAGTTGAGGCTCAGCGAAATGATAGAAGAGGCAGGACACCTGGGCAGTGACCCCTGCTTGGCCCTGCCTTCCCTGGGGGGCTGCTCAGTGGGGCGGAGAGAACGGTCAGCTATGCCAGTGGTCCCAGAGTGGCCAGACAAAAACTTCACATTCCTGGAAAGTACTGGTTTCCTTAAATTTGGGGGGGGGGGGGCGGTGCAGATCAGTAATTAAATCAGTCAGTAACTGGAGATATTTTTTCTGCATTAGAACAAACGCAATTACAAAGTTTGCATAAGCCTCCAAGAACAATTTGTTTATTTAACTAACACCTAAAGAGCACTTAGTACAGGCATAGCCTTGTGCTCAGGACTTTGCAAACATTAACTTGTTTAATCCCCACTAGGCGGAGGCTAGTATTATCCTTATTTTATAGTGGAGGAGCCTGAGGCTCAGAGAGAGGTTAAGTGACTTTGGCAGGATCACACAGCTGAGGTGCGTGGGATCAGGACTCCACCCAGGCAGCCTGGCCCAGAGTCGCGAACACCCTGCCCTGTGCGGCATCCCCAGACAGAGTCACACTGAAGCGGGTCCTGGTGCTGGGTGTGGAGTCGTCTCCCTGCTCCTCACACAGCCTGGCGCTGTCTTTCCTGGCATCATCCCGCCTCACTGGCCCGCAGCCCAGCTCCGCTGCTCACCGTGGGCCTCGCCAGACTGTTGGCTTCCAGCAGCTCCACCAGGGGGCGGTGTGGCCTCACAGGAGCCTCCGTGCCTGTCTTCTGCAGCTGGGTCCCTGCCCACCCCTTCCTCCTTCTGTCTGCCAGGCTGGCTGAGGTTTTCTGAGCACCAACCCTGGGCCTTCACCCCTTCCTGGAAAGCAGGGATCTGTGGGAAGCTTCAGTCAGGCGAGGAGGTCCAGAGCAAGGATGGCAGGCTTTCCTTCCATCTCCTTTTTCCCCTTTTTCATCCGAAATGAGACCCCGTTGGGCAGAGGCAGGTGGGGTGGTATTTGAGGGGTGTAGGGAAGACCCAAGATTCCTCCCTTCACCGGAGTGTTACCATGCCTGAATCCCGTCTGCTCCCTTTCATTTATGTCTCGACTATTTTTTTTAATTCCGTGCAGAAAAGCGCAGATTGGATTCCAAATCAGAATCCTATGCATGAGAGTCGGTTCCTCTCTCCCTGGACCTCAGTTTTCCCACATGTAAAATGGAGGCTATGGTGGAAAGGCAGGTGACAGCCGCTCACCATCATTACAATAGAAACAATAAGTCCTAACACTGTGTGCTGGATACTGTTAGGCGTTTTGAATGTGTGAGGTCTACTTCTCAGCCGAAGAGGCTCTAGAAAGCGCTAAGATCCAGGCTACACTCAGCACCTGACTCAGTTGGCTTAGGTTAGGTGTTGAGATTTGAACCCAGGTCTGTCCAGCTCAGATTCCCAGGGGATCTCTCGGGGAAGGGGAGGTCATTTGGTTCCCCGCTGTGTCCTCTGGTCTTCTCAGTCTCAAGAAAGGTCAGTCTGAGGACCTGCCCGAGGTCACACAGCAAGTCAGCAGCTGGAATGCCCGGGCTGGAACCGCAGAGCCGGTGGGGGTTGGGGGCAGATCTGTGCTGGGCAGGAGTACCGGCGTGGAGGTCACCTCAGGCCCTGTTTCGCCCTCTTCCACCTGCCAGGAGCCGTCTGGCTGAAGCTGTCGCCTGGTACAGCCTCATGGACGAGCAGCTGCATGTCCTGGTCACTGCATCTAACCACCTCCTGGAGCGCCTGGAGCTCCGCGTCCGCCTCGGCCACCTGGAAGCCGCCATCCACCAGGTGAAAGGGGAGGCCGGCCTCTCCGGGGGCAGGGGGGGCAGGAGGCTGGCCTCGCTGAGGGTGAGGGGAGGCTGGCGTCTCCACAGGGAAGGCCCTGCCCCAGCCCGGCACTGCTCCGGTGTCAGGACACGAGGCTGGCCCTTCTTCGAGAGCCAGGCGGGCAGCCTAGGGCATGGTGCGTGACAAGGCACTCCTGAGATGCTGCATGGGGTGCAGACGCCACCCCAAAAGCTGTTCTTATGCCGCCAAGCCCTGGGCCAGAGTCTGTGTACACAATGGTGTTCCAAGCTTATCACCGGCCGGGGATGGGGGACGATGCTATGATTGCTCCCATCCTCGATGAGGAAACTGAGGCCGGAAGACATCACATCACCTGACCTGGTCACACACCTGGGAGTCTGATCCTGGAGCCCACACTTGGCATCACTTCGTCTGACTGCCTGTGCCCTTCATGCTAGGGGCTGTGGGACACGCAGACTGCCCGGGGTCCGATCCCGGCTCCAGCACTGACTGGGACCCCAGACGACTTATTTAACTATTCGTTGCCTCAGTTTCCTCATCTGTCAAATGGGGGGATAATATGAGTGCCTGCCACTCATGGGCTTTTTGAGGATAAACTGAGTACGTAATCTTCAAGGCATCCCAGAGTAAGAAGGGGCCTTCTGCTCCTGGGTTCGAGAGCCATCTTATCCCCTCTGTCCCTCGTGGAAGCCTCATGTCTACCCCATTTTGCCACTGAATAAGCTGAGGCCCAGGAAGGGGACATGACTTGCCCAGTTCACACAGTGAGTCCGCAGCGGGCCTGCGCACCTTACTGTACAGAAGGCAGCATTTTCTGTTTGCATAGCCCCAGGGATGGGGAGCTCATTACTCTCAAAACTGCCTCTTTTATGACTGGCAGCACTGAATGATTAGAAGAAGCTGAAATTTGCCACCGGTGACTTCATTCAGACAGGCGCGCACTGATGGCCTACTTTGTGCTTGGCACTGGCCGGGCCAGATGCCCCCTGGGGCCCCGCTCGGGGAGTCCCATCCCCTTCAGGTATTTGAAGACCATGGCAATGCACCCCCCCCCCCAAACTGTCCCTTCTGCCAGGAACCAGAACCGTCTCTGTCCAGGCCAATGGGCATGGGCCCTGCCACTGAATAAGTGAAGACGGGAAGATCCCCACCTCCGAGGGGGCGGGGCAGCTGGCCAGGTACATCTCCGCAGGCACCCCTCATGTCCGCGCCTCCCTCTCCTGCCCCAGGTCAGCAACTGGATGGAGCAGGAGGGGAGCCAGTGCCTGCAAGTGCTAACGCCCAAAGACAGAAGCTTGGAGACTGTGGAGAAAGCCCACGCGGAGTTTGAGGACTTCTTCCTCCAGGCTGCAGTGCGTTTCTAAGGACTGAGGAGCAGGACGGGAGCTAGTGGAGAGGGCAGTGGAGGAGGGGGACACCGCTAGGGCAAAGGTGTGGGGGTGGGAAAGTGCAAGGAACCTTCCAGAGACAGTGAGGAGACCAGCTTGGATCACAGAGGGTTCAGCTTAGATGCTGTCTCCTCCAGGAAGCCTTCCTGGATCACCACGTCCGGACAAAGACTTATCTCAGAATCCCTGGAAGATTTAGCAAAATGCAGATTCCAGGCTCCCACCTATTTAATCAGCCTCAGAGGTCAGGGGCAAGGAATTTGCATCTTTGATGTCCTGGAGCCTAGGACACGGGTGATTCAGCCCCTTTCAGCCCGCAGGGAGCTCCCAGGCCAGTGGGGGCTAGGGGTGCCGAACAGGGAAGCAAGCAGAAAGGGAGAAATGTGGGAACACACAGCAGGAGCCTCTAATCCAGACCCTGGGTCAGGGAAGTTTTTCAGAAGGAGGTGACACAGAGCAGAGTCCCAGCTAGGCAAGTGAACTGCTGAAGCAGAGGCCCGGTGCCCATTCTGCAGATGAGAAAACAGAGGTCTGGGAAGCCTCACAAGCCAGCAGTGGGGCGATAGAGGGTCCCGGCCTGTGGAGGAGGCCTCAGCCACGAAGGCACTTGAATGGGCACCCCTCCTCTCCTGCTCAGGCCCAGTACCGCCAAGGCCTGGAGCTGTCCAAGCGGGCAGCTCAGCTGGGGGCCGCAGCTGGAGCGGCGGGGGGAGCGCAGTGCCCGGAGCTGGCCGCCTTCGCCTCCACCCAGCGGGCCTTCCAGGCCCAGCTCACCCACTTCTACATGGCTGCTGAGCGGCAACGCACAGACCTGGAGACGCTGCTCCACCTGCACCGCTTCTGCAAGAAGGTGAGCCCGCCCCGCACAGACCCTCCCCGGGCCCTCTGGCTGGGAGGGGGTGCGGGCAGGGAGCAGCCCACACATGGCACTAGGCTCATCTCTGATTCCGTCTGTGGCAGACGTTTACCAGAAGAGGAGTGAGGTTCGAAAGGGTAGGTGACCCCCTTAAATTGGTCCTGGCTGATCCCCAGCCCCAGCTGGTCCCATTCAGCTCTCAAAGGACACTCAGAAATCATCTGCTTCTTAAATGGTGGGATTAGGGGAAGGGGGCCTGGTATTTCCGGGAATCCAGTCAAAGCCCT